>NW_026067952.1:3706449-3836054 GCF_014885135.2 Alexandromys fortis
TTTTTTTTTTTTTTTTTTTTTTTTTTTTTTTTTTTGGTTTTTTGCGACAGGGTTTCTCTAGCTGTGGACCCTGTCCTGGAACTAGCTTTTGTAGACCAGGCTGGCCTCGAACTCACAGAGATCTGCCTGACTCTGCCTCCCGAGTGCTGGAATTAAAGGCGTGTGCCATCACCATCTGGCCACACACACAATTTTGAAAAATGAAAACTAGCAATAAACAAGCTCAGCAGGACTTAACTGATCCAGATGTCTGGATCAGTTAAAAGCATTGGTTGCTTGCTCTTCCAGAGGTCTTGAATTCAATTCCCAACAACCACATCGTGGTTCACAACCATCTATAATGAGATCTGGTGTCCAAGCGTACAAGCATGCAGAACACTGTATACATAATAAAAATTTATTTTTAAAAAAAAAGCTCTACAAAAAACAACCACACTCGCATGCACTAACAATGAACAATTTGAAAACAAAGAGTGAGTGTCTTACTTAAAATAGTATCAAAAAGAACAAACCACTAAAGAATGAACTAGCCAAATTAAGGCAAAATGCTTACTGTACAAATGATAATATTAGCGTAAAATGAAAGATGTAAGTAAGTACAAAAACATTTTGGATATATGAATTAGATGGTTTAATAATAAGATGGTAATTTTAAAACTGACTTATGACTCAACGCAGTATCTACCAAAATCCCAATGATCTCTTTTACAAAAATAAACCCTAATCTAAAACTCAGAGAGAAATGCAGGATCCCAGAGGAACCAAAACAGTCTTAAAAGAGGAGAAAAAAACTGAAGGTTTCACGTTTAACCAAAGCTGTAAAAGTCAAGACAGTAAAGTACTGACATAATGACCTACATACGGGACAACAGAATATAACCAAAGTTCCAGAAATAAACCCAGACTTGATCTCCAGCAAGTACCAATACATAACTCAACGAAAGAAAAGCTTAAGGTTTAGCAACAAGTGATTGAAATGGTCAATGACCAGTTATCAGCACACAAAAGAATGTATCTGGATACCTACCTCAAGGCATGAAAATTAACTCATCTCCAAGCAAATGTTAGAGCTAAAACCACTAAATACATAAAGATATTGCACAAGGTCATGATGTCTTAGCTATAGCACCAGAAGCATAACTGACAAAAGAAACTGGACATCACCTACTTAAAACACAATTAGATTAAGTATTTCTTTTTTAAAATAAGTAGGGGCTGGGATGATGTCTCAGTTGGTAAAGCATTTGCATGTAAACATGACAACCTGAGTACAGTTCTCCATCTCCACACAAGAAGCCAGATGCTAAAGCACACGCTTGCAATCCCAAACTGGAGAGGCAGAGGCAGGCAGATTCCTGGAGCATACTGGCCAGCCACCCTACCTGCATCAATGACCTCCAGGTCAGTGAAGGACAGTATCTCATGTCTCAGAAAGTAAAGTGGAGAACAACTAACTAAGAAAGACAATCAACATGGACTCTGGCTTCCAGACAACACAAATACTCACATGCATACTCACAGGCATATACATGAACATATATCACTCACTCACACACACACACACACACACACAAAATCAATCACTCAATGAAACTGCCTTCTGGAGAAGAAGCCTAAAGTACTGGTACCAGGCACCATTTCTACTTACTGTAAGTTGACCTGCGACTCCAAAATCTGCAAGCTTTGCATGGCCTTCTGTGTTTAGCAAAATGTTTCCTGCTTTGATATCGCGGTGTATTTTTCTCATAAAATGAAGGTATTCTAATCCTTTAAGAGTTGATTGCAATATTGTAGCTATTTCATCTTCTGTTAACTAAAAAAACAAACAAACAAACAGTAAGAAGTCCCAACCCTGTTCACACCACACATCAGAAAAGGGAGCAGTTACACCCAAACTGACGCACAGCTGTTCTGGCCACACTCCGGTCCCTCTCTCTCCTATTCCCTGCCTGTTCCCTCTTCCTTATGGCTCTCCTCTTCATCCACACACCTGTACTCCGGCTTTCTTCACTGTCTGTCTACTCATCAGAACAGCGGAGAACTTTCCTTCTCCACGCCTGGTCATTCTGTTTCCTTATCTTGTCAGCACGGAGACAACCCGACATACTATGCAGTCTTCCTTAATACAGACACACGCGCCATTAAAAGATGTCTTTTATTGCTTACTTTTATATCCCAAGCACCAAGAAATACTTCTAGAACAATGTGGGCCGCAACCCCTTTGGAATCGCATATCAGATATTTACATTACGATTCATAACAGCAGTGAAATTACAATTATGGAGTAGCAATGAGATAATTGTATGGCTGGGGATCAGTACCACATGAGGAACTATATTAAAGGGTTGCAGCGTTAGGGAGTTGTGAACCACTGGGCTAGAGTGACTGACTGCTGAAGATCAGACCAGATGCGGACTCTGAAGATCACACCCAAATCCTAAGCAAAATCCATCCAACTCTCACTTAATTCCTGGTCTGGCAAACAACCCACATTCAGGAGTAAGCTGTGGACAAAAGGATCCAGGATTAGTGAGACCCTGTACTTCTGGCACACTTTCCTTTACTTTTAGTCCAAGCTTTAAACTTGCATAATGAGAACTAATAAAGAGGAAAAGCACCCAAACAAGAACAAAAATGAAATCCAGTGGAAGTAGTTTAACATGAAGAAATACACAAAAACAGAATGCCACAGCAGCAGCAGCGCTAATAACCAGAAGAGGAAAGTCACCTGCAAGTGAACTTGAACAGCAATTCCTAAAAGAACACAATCAGGAATTTAAAATTTCTCACAGGAGGTAAGACCTTAATCATGAATTTTTTAGGTTTTAAATCCATCTAACACCTACCTATATTTAATTATACAGTAATTTTCTGCTTAAAATAAAGGCTTTCCCCTCTCATGGGCCCTTTTCTACCCCCTTACCCCATGTGGATAGCACTTCCACAACATTAGAAGCTACGATCCACATCAGAACAGACCTACGTCAGAGACAGCGTGTGGTGTCTGTGGCTCTCAGCCTGGGCAACCTCACCGAACAAAGAAATGATCATTCCACCATGATCATTTCTTTGAGACAGGTTCTATCATGATACATATTTAAAGGTTTTATATCTTTCTGTGGTCATAATTCTTCAACCTTAAACAATATTTCTAGTCCCCTGTGGCTGGAGGCTATCACACTAGTTTTTATATAACACACAGCAAACTAATTAAGTACCTAGACGAATAAATTAGTATTAAGATATCAGAAGTTACAGAAATCACCAACAGAGTTAATTCTAGACTGCTGAGAGACCAGAAACAACTTGGTGCTGCACACAACCTGGGGCTTCAATTTTTTTTTTTAAGATTTATTTATTTATTATGTTTACAATGTTCTGCCTGCATGTATTCCTGCAGGCCAGAAGAGGGCACAGATGGTTGTTACAGATGGTTGTTAGCCACCATGTGGTTGCTGGGAATTGAACTTAGGACCTCAGGAAGAGCAGTCAGTGCTCTTAACCTCTGCGCCATCTTTCCAGCTCCTTGGGGTTTCAATTTTAAATCAACAAATTAGTCAAGGTTTCAACATCTCTTAAATTATTTATTTCACTTTTTGAGACTATAATATATCAATCTCCTCCCTCCTTTTCTTCCCTCCAAAGCCTCTCAGTCTTTGCTCTCTGCGTCTGGCCTCTTTTATCATTGTTGTTATGTTCATATGTGTGTGTGTGTATAATATAAATATTTATAATATTCCTAAAACATAACTATAACCTCCTCCATCTGCATATTACTTGTATACATTTTTTCAGAACTGACCATTTGGAACTAGAAATATATATTATGTCAGAGCACTATTCTTGGCTAAAGAACTTACTGTCTAAAAAAGAAAACATACAAATTCCCAATAATGTAAATTAAGAAAAGGAAACAATATGATACAAAAATTTATAACTTGAGTTTCAATACAGTCCCATCTTATAATTTATATAATACTTCATGATTTACAGTACACTTTTTCATACTTAAGCTAATTTTTACAACATTCCAAATACTTGATATGGAGATGACCACTCCCATTCTTACAACCAAAAACAAAACCACCAAGAGCTAAAATTTCCCGTTTCAACAATCTACACAGAAACTAGAGCTATTTTCAAACAGCCTATCAGATGACTCCCTCATTTCTTAGAATCTAGACATGCTCCTTCCGTACCTGGAAAACACTCACCCATCAGTTGGGTCTGATAGCCACATGACCTACCAGACCCAACATCATCAAGCCTGTCCACCTTTCAAACCTAAAGCCCCCTTTGTCTAATCCCCCATTCCAGTGGCTGCAAACATACCAAACACACTGCAGCCTTGGAGTCTTCACACTGGCCAGTTCCTACCTACAGTGTCCCTGCAGGAGAGTCTGCTCCTGCTGCTCTGACCACCAAGACTCTTTACCACTCTCCCATCACCATCCCTACCGATTCTCTCCAGAGCACCTCCCATTACCTCGCATTTCCTTCCCTGTTTGCTTACTGTTTCCCTACTAGAAGCTGTACTGCCGTAAGAGCGCCATACACCATCATAAACCATACACTGTGGTCTCTTACCTTACTGCTGGATCCCTAATGCCTACAGCAGTATTCTGCAACAAAAAACTAGAATCCATGACTCTTAGGTCCAATCCTACAATCTCAGGCACAATACTCTTTTTTGTTTGTTTGCTTGTTTTGGTTTTGGGGTGTGTGTGTGTGTGTTTTAAAGAGGGTTTCTCTGTAGCTTTGGAGCCTGTCCTGGAACTAGCTTGCACAACAACTACTCTTTTATAATACCCTGTTCAACAGCAAGTAGAAAAAAAAATATTCTGTGGTTATACTTGGTAGGAAGACAAATTCAAATCCAAACATAAACACTTAGAACTCATTCTAGAGGTGAAGAGATGATTCAACCATTAAGAGAGCACTCTGCTCTTCCTGAAGACCTAGGCTTGATTCCCACTACCCCCACTGTGGGGCTCCTAATTGCCTCTTAACTCCAGCTGTAGGGTAAGCAGAACCCAGCGTCTATGAGTGCCCATACTCATATACACAAAGCTACTCAGACACATAACTCTTAAAAATCAAATATTTTTTAAAAGTCATCCTATAACTGCCAGATCACTTAAGGGGAGTGTGAGCTCAAGGCCAGCCTGGGCTACATTGTCAGTTCCAGGTTACTCTCCACCATGAAACCCCTGTCTCAAACAATAAAAATTCATCACCAAACCATGATTTGATAATTGTTCCCTGTCTCGAAAAACCAAAAAAAAAAAAAAAAAGATAATTGTTTCACCTAATTAAGTAAACAAAAATCACTGGAATGAGTCAATATCAAACTGTCACATTTAAGAGAGAACTGAGCATGGTACCAAGGTCCTGTGATCCAAACATTTGGGCTGGAGCAGAAGGATCAAAAGTAAAAGACCATACTGAGATTCTGTCTTTGTTTGAGGTGGGAAGGAGGAGAGGAAAAAGGAGCAAAGACCCAAGGAAAAGGAAGCCTCTGACAGTCATTTCTCTAGGTGAAAAAGCGGCATGTGAATAAAAGGCCTGACAAAAGATGGCAAAAATGCTGGCCCAGCAGCCCTTTTAGGAGGAAAACGTACCGTCTTGTTTCGTAACCGAATGATATCCGATACAGAACCAGCCCCACAGTATTCCATAACAATCCAGAGGTCTGTGTTCTTAAAGTAGCTGCCATAATATTTGACTACATGAGGGCTGGAGAGAAACACAATACAAATTAGTGGAACACCCTTTAAACATTTCAATTTGTTCTGTTCAATGCATTAAAAGTAATTTCACATCTCAAAAAATGAATTATTTCTAGTTAGAACTAACACAGCAATCTCCTGATAAGAACTTGAAATTAGATCACTTTTCCTAAGAATAACACAGATTCAAAACAAGGGAAATGTATAAGTATATAATTTATCCTCAGAAAATAATCACAGATTCTCAAAAAATTAGCTACCAACACAGAATGGTAATAAAAGAGAAAATAGATACAATTTAAATGACCATCCAATATGAGGAAGCTTAAGAAATAATGGCACCACAAGTCCCTGGAACATGTTAGAGGAATATTTAATACGTAACATTAATATGTCCTGGGACTGGAGAGATGGCTTAGCTGTTAAAGAGTACTTGCTGATCTTCCAAAGGACCTGGAGTTCAGTTCCCAGCACCCACATGGTGGCTCACCACTGTCTGGAACTCCAGTTCCAGAGATTTGACACCCTCTTCTACCCTCAGGCACCAGGCATGCAAGTGGTGCACAGATATAAATGCTAGCAAACCACCCATATACATAAAATTTATGCAGCTTGCTGGGCGGTGGTGGCGCAGGCCTTTTATCCCAGCACACAGGAGGCAGAGGCAGGCGGATCTCTGTGAGTTTGAGTGAGTTCCAGGACAGGCTCCAAAGCTATACAAAGAAACCCTGTCTCGAAAAAAAAAAAAAAAAAAAAAAAGAATGGTTGCCAAGCTAAGAGCAAGAGCCATGAGCTAGGGTAAAATAATTACACTGCAAAATCCATATGCCAAAAAAGTCAATATCCAAATACAAAGAAATTCTGCAATCAGTAAAAGGTTACTCATGACCCTTTCTGCTTTAAATATAAACATAAGGCAGATTAAAGTGAGGCGCTGTGCAGCTTAGCACTGCACACCCGACATGCACGAGGCCAGAGGTTCCAGCCACTGCACTTCCAAAACCAAAACCAGGATGTACCAAACAACAAATGGCTATAAAGTATCTCTAACACTTGCTTTTATACATAGTATAACTCCCCTAAAATAAGTTCTGCACGAGCTATTTTGTGTTGAAATTTTATTCCATTATTTGGTTGGGATCACGTAGACTGACGCTATTTTAAAAAGCTACGTGTGGCACCATGCTGAAGAATAACAAGACCAATTCCAACCAGAGCCTGAAGAGATCTCAGAGGGAAAGATACTGTGCTGAGGTGCGCTGGCTGACTCAGACTTCAGCTCTGCCAAGTGTCCAATCTCCTAACTAAATGAAATAAAGGCAACACCCTAGTGTTGCTGTGGTAACTCCAAACAGGCTCAAAATAAAGGTGAGAAGGGAGAGATGACAGAGCAGTTAACAGCACTGGCTTCTAGAGGAATAAGGAACAACCTACGTGGTAGTTCAAAGTAACTACAGTTCTAAGAGATTCAATAACCTTTTCTGATCCCTGCAGGTGCTAGGCACACATGTGCACAGATATACATACACAGACAAAACACCCAAACACATAAAATAAAATATACATGTATACATATATCCTTGATCCAAAAAGAAAGGAAATCAGTTGGCTTGACAGCATGAATGGGAACACAATTTCAATTCATAGCCTATTACAGAGCTCCCTCTGCTGGCAGAGAAGAAGTACAACAATTCCAACACAGGAATTTGACCTTGATTTTTGAGATCAAGAGAAATTCTACTAGAATCCTCATGATCCCATGAAGCTGGAACCACCTGATATGGGTACTGGGAACTGAACTCAGGTCCTCTGGAAGAACAGAAAATGCTTTTAACTGCAGGGCGATCTCTCCAGCCCCAGATTTTGAACTTTTTAAAAGCCTGATACACAAGGCATTCCAGAAGTTTTATCAATTTATCAATCTACCAATAAATAACAATACCACTCCTTTACAGCCTCACAGATAATGAATCTGAGCTCCTAACCAGACAAAGGGAACTATTTTGCCTTTGAAAACGAGACATTAGTGATTGCCACGCAAACCGTAACCTGAAAGATGAGGAGCAGAAGAGACATGTGGGAACACTGCCCTGCAAATGTCCCCCTCAGCTACAAGAAGCTACCTGAGCTCCTCAACTCACCAAGCTCTTGCTGAGGCTCTTGTGTAAAGTGCTCCCTCTGCCAGAGTACCTCCACCTGCCTGCCTGCTGCCAAGCTTGCAGCTGCTCTATAAGGAGCCCCAGCACAAGTTAAAGACCCTCTACTGTACTTTGACAACACCCTCAGCTTGTCCCGGTATTAGAACTCATTTCATTCACTAAGCTTGGCGGCTTCTGGGATCAACTAAGAGATACAACAGTGAGTCTGTCAGTGATGGCATTTACGAAAAGGACTGACTGAAGGAAACGGCACCACCCAACAGCCCAACACAGAAAGGTCTGAGGGGAAAGCAGTCTTCTTGCCAGCCTGTCTCTGCTTCTTACTGGCACACCCGTCCGTCCCCACTGCTGCTGCAGTCCCTATCACTGCCACCCCTCACCGGCACCAGACTCCAGTTTCTTGGGTTTTTCAACACAGCCTAGGACGGTTGTGACATCCAGCTGTGGGAACTGAGCACTATCTAGTTCTCCACCTCTCCAGTCTGCAGCCAGCCACTGCTGGACATCCAGATCCTACAGGGAAGCCATTCCAGTATGGCCTGGCCTCTCCACTTAAGTTTAAAGCCCCAGGTGTGCTTGGTCATCTTTTTGTTTTTCTAATTGTTCCCCCTCCCTAGAGATCAAACCCATTTTCCTCTGTCTGTACAGGAGCAGACAGAAGATATAGGCCTTGGAGGCAGCAGCCTTTCAGTACAGAGGCACCAAAGCAGTGGAATGGCTGTGGCTGTGCTGCAGCTGAGCCTTACCACCAAAAGCAGGGAGCCAACTAGATGGGCCTAGGGGCTGGTTTGCCGTTCCCTGGGTTACAAGAGAGGCTTAAGTACTCTAAGTGGAGGCTGAGGTGAGCTCAGCAGTAGACCAGCACATGTGGAGCCCAGAACTGGACCCCTAGCATGGGGTGGAAAGTTAACGGGAAGAAAAGAAGATAACCAACAAGACCCAGGTCTTTAAACTGATGCAAAACTTAGGCTAAATTGAACCTATCCTCCTCAGTCAATATTTTGTGCTCTCAAATTATTCCCTCTGTGAGTTGGCCTTTAAGCTCAGGTACTAAAAGGCAGCATGCAAGACTCTTAAGTGAGGAGCCGAACACAGGAATGAGGCCAGTCACAGGAAGGATCAGGCATGAAAGAGGAAGGCAAACCCAGGTCTGTAGCACACATCTATAATCCTAGCTCCTTGGGAGGCTGAGGCAAGAGAAGCACTTAGAGGCAGGCAAGTACTAGAAAGAGTTTAGTAGCCTGGACTCCATTTCGTTTCACTTGGCAGCCTGGGTAGGCCCTTTACCTGCACTTGCTATTCACACGCACCCCTCTCTGCAAAATGCACCGAGCAACCTGCTAGCAACTTAGACCCCCATCTGACCAGGGTACACACACCCTACTCTGAACAATGGAATAGGTTTCTCCTCCCCTTGACAACCATCAAACTTAGACAAACACTATGCAGCCATATTTTTCTCATGTCCAAGCACAAGACAAGAAATTGCAAATCTGGCCTGCACCAGTTTTAGATTCATGCACAGCCAGGCACAAGAGTGTCCTCAAATGAACTTTTAGGGAGGCAAGACTCCCCTATAACTCAGCTGCATTAGAGAAAGACACATGCACAGTATGGGGAAATGATCATATAAACGAATCTATCAATCATAACAGAACCACCCAAACTACTTCTCTAGAAACCAGGCCCTCCTTCCTCTAGGCTCCCACAGAAAGAAGCCTGAGGCAGTAACTGTGCCTTCTATGGCCTACCTCTCTCCTGCAGTGTATCTGACCTGTGCCTTCTACGGCCTACCTCTCTCCTGCAGTGTATCTGACCTGTGCTCTGCCTAAACAACTGCCATGCTACTCTGCAATCTATGTGGGCTTTTATCTCATTCCTGAACACAATGGCAAAAGCCTGGAGACACCAGGCCTAGACTCTGACCACAGGTAACAGCTTGAAAGTTTGAGAGAAAGAAAACCAGGCAACATACAAGACCCTGTCTCAAAAGGCAGAGCAGTGGTAGGGGTGCAGTTCGGTGGCAGAGTGCTTACCTAGCATGTGTGAGGCTCAGGGGTTTAATAACCAGCAGAGAAAGTAAAAGGGAGAGATAAAGAGAGTAGGGGAGGAAGGAAAGGAGAAAGAAGAAAAGAAACAGCAGGGATGGGGGAGGATCCTTTTGAGGAGATGTGACAGGATTTTTAAACCTGCTCAATCATCTTTGACTGACTGTCTTGGTTAAACAGACACTATCATGAAAATGGATTGTAGATATGTACAGCACTTCAAATTTCATTACTAACGGAGATGAATTATGTATGAAAACAACGTATATGCCCTCCTTCAGGAGAACCCTTCAGTGACAATGGTCAGTGAGAGAATGGCCACTGGGGTTCAAAAGCAAATTCTTCCACAGCCCCTGCTCCTCACAGTCCTCCAAACACAACCTACTGAGCAGATTCCTTCCAGTAAGGCACTTAGCTATGGCAACAGAACAGGCCCAGGGCTAAGACCACATGAGCCAGGAGAACCTATATCTGGATCAGTTAGGAGACAGAGCCTCACTTTTCATCGTTCCTTCCTCTTCCTCATCCTCCGTGTTGATCACCATGGTGCCCAGCTGTGATGGCAATGTGTCATTGTGCTCAATCATAGTGTTGGCTCCATCACTCATTGTACTGGCTACCCGGACAGTGCCCATCTCATCACCAGCAGCTCGAACCATTGTACCAGAATCCATTTCATCTTCCTCCTGCAAATGAACAAAAAAACTCAACCTGGAGCTAATTGTTTAAAAGATTTAAAATTTTCTGAACTATTGTTACTCATCTTGATGCAAAAATTTTTCTGGATTTGATACTTCTCCAGGCTGTATACATACCTTAGGAACTGAGAAGCAAGTATTTAACCAGAGATGATCCCAAAGTCACCATGTGACAACTGCGTATCTAACCTAAAGGACCTTCTTCCCTTCCTTCTATTCGATTTCCAGCACAGACACAAGTACCCCTGGAATCTACAAGGTTGTGAGTGATTCCAGAATACAGCATGAAAATTTTAAAAGAGCTTGGGAAAACCAAGCCTCCAAGTTGGGAGATAACTCCCCTGCCTCCCTCTAAAAAAAGATAAACTGGGAAAAAAAATATGGGGGCAAAATAGTCAAACGTAAGTGTCTCGAGTAACACAGACCCATCCAGGGTCCAGCAACACTGAATGAGACTTGGGACAAAGCGCTGGGCATCATGACCTAACAAGCAGTTACTCCTGAAGCCACCACAACGCCTGCCACTCACTGAGTTTTCATCATCATCCTGGTCCACTTCCCGCTGCTGAGCTTCCTGGCGCTTCAGTTTCACATCCATGGCTTCGTTGATTAAGTCTCGCAATATCGACACTCCTTTGGCACTTTTGACAAATGGGTGCTTAAGTAAAACGGAGAACAAGAGATACAAGTTTATTTTCAAACAGTGGTAGAAACACATGGTAGAAACCTGGCCGCATTTGTCATATGAATCAGTGGTCTAATTTTTCTCTTCACACCTAGAGCAACTAAGCCACACCCACTTCATGACTCTAAGGAGACAGATGACCATTTGGACCTGTGCCTTGCTCTCTGTCTCACCTTGAGGTCCTTTTCTTCTTTACTTCATTGAAAGGGTCAGTCTCCACTACATCAGTCCCAATGTCTGAATTCAGGATGCAGACCTGGAGCAGGCACCTTTACCCTCCGAGACCTTACCAGCCCCATCTTATGTTTTTCCTGCCTTTGTGGAGCAACAAGAAACCCTGGCAGCTAAAGTTACATAGAGAAATTCTTTGCAGGAGTTGCCTATATATCCAAACTTAGTCTGGTAGTAACCCATGTTTCCTCCTTGCAGGGACAGTACATCCCTGCTTCCCATCACCAACAGGGCAAAGGTCTCCAAGCCTTTGTTAAGTACTCTAAAGGCTGGAAGGGTGCTTCAGCACGTGGTGGGACAGCAGAACAGAGGCTCTTCCATAAACCTCGGTCTCCGTCATTTCATCTGGACAGGTTTGGCAACACCCTTAGAAGAGCAAGAACACCACATCACATTGTTCTCTGTACTTGCAAAGTACTCAAGGTCATTTCCTTCCACTCTTCCCGGACACATGCACATCTGGCCTATTATGATTTGACACCAGTCTTGAGCTATTTATTACCCACCTACTGTTCTTCCTGGTGGGAGAAATGTTTCTGAGCTTCTTACTGCTCTTAATTCTAAACTTATTCGTGATACACTTCCTTTTATTACCACTATGTTCTTCAAGTTAAATATTTTCTACGTCCTTCTATTCAATAGTTTTAAACTTCCCTGGCAGCACGGACTGTCTTATACCTCATTCCTATGTCCAAGCCAGTGACTTAGCAATGTGAGACAGCACAGAGAGGTGACACATACCTGTAGGAGCTGAGTGGCTGTAGCTCTCTGATCAGGGCTTTTTACCAGACACTGCTTCACAAAATCCATGAAGTTGTCTGACCACAGTTCTGGCTTACGGAATGTGGGAGGAGGGTTTGTGGGAATCATGAATATTGCCTAGTTTAAAAAAAATAGATAAAATGAAAATGACAGTCCAATACAAACAACTATATCTGTTTGGTAAGATGACTTTCTACTTTATGTTTCTACCCAAACATAAAGCGTGTCCACGTGGAGTACAGAGACCAGAGACCTGCTCTTCTTCCCTTTCCCTCCCTCGCTCACATGCAGCCCTATTCTAAACCTAATGATGCTCCTCAAAAAAACAAACAAAAAGCGGTGGTGGCGCACGCCTTTAATCCCAGCACTCGGGAGGCAGAGGCAGGCGGATCTCTGTGAGTTCGAGACCAGCCTGGTCTACAAAGGGAGTTCCAGGACAGGCTCCAAAGCTACAGAGAAACCCTGTCTCAAAAAAACAAAAACAAAAAAACCCACTTTTTCCTTGTGTGTGTGTATGTGGTAGTAATACACGTGTTCACACAGGTATGAGTGCAAATACATGTGCATGCATGTGTGCATGCATGCATGGAGGTCAAGGACCAACCTCAAGTGTCACTTCTGAGGGCCGGTAGCTCAGTGGGGCCTCACATAAATGAGACACTAAGGTCAATCCCCACTAGTAACAAAATAACAAGAGTGCGGCTCCTCAGGAACCATCCATCTTGTTTTTGAGTCTCACTGGGACCGGGAACTCAATGGTTAGGTTAGGCAAGCCAGCCAGCCATGGAGCCCTAGGAATCTGCCTGACTTCCTCTCCCGGTGCTAGAATTATAAACACACATCATCACACAGAGCTTTTCATACCAATGCTAACGAATGAACTCAGGTCCTCAAGTTTGCAAGGCAAACACTTTACCAAGTGAGCCATCTCTTCAGCCTCATACAAGTTTGGGATAACAACATCAAGTGGGTTTCAATGTGAAAAGACACCACCTATGAGTACCTGTACCCTGAAGACAACTTTAGCCCCATGGTTGTTAAACTCTCCTCCTTCAAAGTTACCAACACATGTCAGCAATGACTGTAAGATCATCAACAAAGTACCGAAAGTCACAAGGGAGCTATCAGCCTCAAGCCAAACCAAATGATATTCGTTAATCTTCATTGGTTTTTCTCTTTTTTGGTTTTTTCAAGACAGGGTCTCTCTGTGAAGCTTTGGTACCTGTCCTAGATCTCACACTGTAGACAGGCTGGCCTTGAACTCAGAAATCTTCCTGCCTCTGCCTCCCGAGTGCTGGGGTTAAAGGAGTGCACCACCACTGTCCAACTAATCTTCGTTTTTTTAATCATGTGTGAAGGTGTGAGTGTGGGGCGTGGGGGTGAGGAGAAAGAGAGAGAGTGTGTGGGGTACTGGGGTTGAATGCGGGGCCTGGGGATGACAAGCAGGAGCTCTGACGCTATCTTTCCAGCCCCTCAAATCCTCACTCCGCAGAAAAGAAAAACTAAAAATCAAGCTATTAGAGTAAAGCACAATCAAATTCTACTTTACAAAGTCTGGGGTTATTACTAAGGGCTGGAGAGATTGCTCAGTGGTTAATATCCCATACTGCTCTTCCAGAGGGGCTGATCGGCTCCCAGCAGCCATGTCAGGCAGTTCACAACCACTTACAACTCCAGCTTCAGGGACTCTGACATCCTCTTCTGGCCTCTGGGGTGCCACATAATTATATAATAAATCTTTCTTTATAAAGACTACTAATTGTTGAAATTTAAATGATGGAAACCCCTACTTTATGAAAGATAAAACTCTGCATTAGACAATTTATGCTGTATTTTTAAATCTAAAAGAATGACCACATAAACTCCCCCCTCCTTGACTCTTCAGTCCCACAAAAAAAAGGGAAGGAATTTGTCTTTGGGTATACAAAACTTTTTAAAAATATCTCAAGTCTTTTAGTGAAAGAATGAGTTAATTAAAGACAATGAAAAACCGGTGTGGGGGTGAAGAAAGCTATGGATCCTCTGGGACGGGGGGGGGGGGGGGGGGGGGGGGGGGGGGGGGGTTGTCTTTCAAGAGAGCTGTGTGTTCTTGGAATAAGTAAAGCCTGAGAACTTCTTAGGGTATCGGCACTGAGAAAGGTTGGGGGAGGTGCAGCCTGTGAGCCATAATGCCGTACATAAGTGGGCCCAGGATGCAGGCTGGAGAGAACACAGGCACCTGATAGAGTCTGAGGATGCACAAACCAAAACAGCTACAGAGACCAAGCATGAAAAAGGCAATCTGTGAACCAATGGGTTGCTGTCAGTGCAACTGAAGACGACACTGCAGTAGGTGGGGTCTGACACTGGGAGACCCAATGGGGAGCCACGGAAAATGATTCAATGGAGAGCTAAAGATGTAGTTGTCTAAGCTATCAAAAGTGTATGTAATGTATAATATGTAAGTCAATCTACACATTTCTATCATCTATGTCCTTCAAGGAGACTATCAAGACATACACTCTAGAATGCAGAATGGACTAGATTCAGATTAATGACTGATTCAGATTTAATGCTAGGGAAGAATATCAGCTATGGTAGCATTTATCATGGTATAAAATCAGCTCACTTCTTGTTTGGAATATAACCAAGAAAGCTGCACTAACTTTCTATTGATAACCAGTAACTGATCATCCACCTGGCTGTTTCCTTACCCGCATTGGATGAATATCAGCATATGGGGGCTTGCCTTCAGCCATTTCTATGGCGGTTATTCCCAGAGACCAGATGTCTGCCACGCAGTTGTACCCAATTTCCTGAATCACTTCAGGAGCCATCCAAAACGGTGTTCCTATCACTGTATTCCTCTTTGCCATCGTATCCTAAAACGGAAAGGGGAGACCAACACAAAGCATGAAAACTACTGAGAAAAAAGAAAACACTTTGAAAATTAAAAAATGCTTTGCTTATGTCCTGTAGTACAAGAGTGGCACAAACATTATGAGAATGACCAATTACTTTTCACTTAAATTTAATTAAGGCAGGAAGTATAGGCAGGAAAACCAGTCAGGAAGTAGAGGTGGGTCAATGAGAACAGGAGAATTCTGGGAAGAGGAAATCTTGGCCCACAGTCCTGGCTCAGACACGGAAGAAGCAAGAAGTGACTGCCTCGCTGAAAAAGGTACTGAGCCATGTGGCTAACATAGACAAGAATAATGAGCTAATATAAGTTATAAGAGTTAATAAGAAGCCTGAGCTAATGGGTCAATCAGTTTATAACCAATGTAGACCTCTGTGTGATTTCTTTGGGACTTAAAGATTGTGGGAACTGAGCAGGACAGAAAAATTCAGTCAACACTGGAAGGAATTAGGGAAGGGAAAAAATATGATTAAAATATATTGTTAAAAGTCTAAAGGATCAAATAAAAATGTTTTTAAAAATGCTTTGTACTTGAAACATATCTAAAAGCAATACCCAAGACATAATGATACACCTCACTAAAGAAATCAGGCCAGGTGGTGGTAGCACATACCTTTAGTCCCAGCACTTGGGAGGCAGGGCAGGTGGATCTCAGTGAATTTGAGGCCAGACTGGTCTGCAGAGTGAGTTCCAGGATAGCTAGGACTATTACATAGAGAAACCATGTCAAGAAGAAGGAAGAGGAGGAAGAAGAGGAAGAGGTCCTGAATTTGAGTCCCAGCACCCATGTGGAGTGGTTCACAACCACCTGTAACTCCAGTGCCTCCTTCTGGCCTCTACACTTGGTAGAGCATATGTAATCCGTGTGCTCCCTCCCAGTGGGAGATGATGGGAGGTAGAGACAAGAGAACTGCTGGTATATGTATGCACCAGGAATAACAAATATCCCGGTATCAAACATTACACAAAGTAGAAGGCAAGGCCTCACAAACTATATTCACATACATGAACTTTCAAGTACACATACATGTGCACACACACAATTTTTTTCTCTCTCTCTCTTTTTTTTTTTTTTTTTTTTTTTTTTTTTTTTTTTTTTTTTTTTTNTTTTTTTTTTTTTTTTTTTTTTTTTTGGTTTTTTGCGACAGGGTTTCTCTAGCTGTGGACCCTGTCCTGGAACTAGCTTTTGTAGACCAGGCTGGCCTCGAACTCACAGAGATCTGCCTGACTCTGCCTCCCGAGTGCTGGAATTAAAGGCGTGTGCCATCACCATCTGGCCACACACACAATTTTGAAAAATGAAAACTAGCAATAAACAAGCTCAGCAGGACTTAACTGATCCAGATGTCTGGATCAGTTAAAAGCATTGGTTGCTTGCTCTTCCAGAGGTCTTGAATTCAATTCCCAACAACCACATCGTGGTTCACAACCATCTATAATGAGATCTGGTGTCCAAGCGTACAAGCATGCAGAACACTGTATACATAATAAAAATTTATTTTTAAAAAAAAAGCTCTACAAAAAACAACCACACTCGCATGCACTAACAATGAACAATTTGAAAACAAAGAGTGAGTGTCTTACTTAAAATAGTATCAAAAAGAACAAACCACTAAAGAATGAACTAGCCAAATTAAGGCAAAATGCTTACTGTACAAATGATAATATTAGCGTAAAATGAAAGATGTAAGTAAGTACAAAAACATTTTGGATATATGAATTAGATGGTTTAATAATAAGATGGTAATTTTAAAACTGACTTATGACTCAACGCAGTATCTACCAAAATCCCAATGATCTCTTTTACAAAAATAAACCCTAATCTAAAACTCAGAGAGAAATGCAGGATCCCAGAGGAACCAAAACAGTCTTAAAAGAGGAGAAAAAAACTGAAGGTTTCACGTTTAACCAAAGCTGTAAAAGTCAAGACAGTAAAGTACTGACATAATGACCTACATACGGGACAACAGAATATAACCAAAGTTCCAGAAATAAACCCAGACTTGATCTCCAGCAAGTACCAATACATAACTCAACGAAAGAAAAGCTTAAGGTTTAGCAACAAGTGATTGAAATGGTCAATGACCAGTTATCAGCACACAAAAGAATGTATCTGGATACCTACCTCAAGGCATGAAAATTAACTCATCTCCAAGCAAATGTTAGAGCTAAAACCACTAAATACATAAAGATATTGCACAAGGTCATGATGTCTTAGCTATAGCACCAGAAGCATAACTGACAAAAGAAACTGGACATCACCTACTTAAAACACAATTAGATTAAGTATTTCTTTTTTAAAATAAGTAGGGGCTGGGATGATGTCTCAGTTGGTAAAGCATTTGCATGTAAACATGACAACCTGAGTACAGTTCTCCATCTCCACACAAGAAGCCAGATGCTAAAGCACACGCTTGCAATCCCAAACTGGAGAGGCAGAGGCAGGCAGATTCCTGGAGCATACTGGCCAGCCACCCTACCTGCATCAATGACCTCCAGGTCAGTGAAGGACAGTATCTCATGTCTCAGAAAGTAAAGTGGAGAACAACTAACTAAGAAAGACAATCAACATGGACTCTGGCTTCCAGACAACACAAATACTCACATGCATACTCACAGGCATATACATGAACATATATCACTCACTCACACACACACACACACACACACAAAATCAATCACTCAATGAAACTGCCTTCTGGAGAAGAAGCCTAAAGTACTGGTACCAGGCACCATTTCTACTTACTGTAAGTTGACCTGCGACTCCAAAATCTGCAAGCTTTGCATGGCCTTCTGTGTTTAGCAAAATGTTTCCTGCTTTGATATCGCGGTGTATTTTTCTCATAAAATGAAGGTATTCTAATCCTTTAAGAGTTGATTGCAATATTGTAGCTATTTCATCTTCTGTTAACTAAAAAAACAAACAAACAAACAGTAAGAAGTCCCAACCCTGTTCACACCACACATCAGAAAAGGGAGCAGTTACACCCAAACTGACGCACAGCTGTTCTGGCCACACTCCGGTCCCTCTCTCTCCTATTCCCTGCCTGTTCCCTCTTCCTTATGGCTCTCCTCTTCATCCACACACCTGTACTCCGGCTTTCTTCACTGTCTGTCTACTCATCAGAACAGCGGAGAACTTTCCTTCTCCACGCCTGGTCATTCTGTTTCCTTATCTTGTCAGCACGGAGACAACCCGACATACTATGCAGTCTTCCTTAATACAGACACACGCGCCATTAAAAGATGTCTTTTATTGCTTACTTTTATATCCCAAGCACCAAGAAATACTTCTAGAACAATGTGGGCCGCAACCCCTTTGGAATCGCATATCAGATATTTACATTACGATTCATAACAGCAGTGAAATTACAATTATGGAGTAGCAATGAGATAATTGTATGGCTGGGGATCAGTACCACATGAGGAACTATATTAAAGGGTTGCAGCGTTAGGGAGTTGTGAACCACTGGGCTAGAGTGACTGACTGCTGAAGATCAGACCAGATGCGGACTCTGAAGATCACACCCAAATCCTAAGCAAAATCCATCCAACTCTCACTTAATTCCTGGTCTGGCAAACAACCCACATTCAGGAGTAAGCTGTGGACAAAAGGATCCAGGATTAGTGAGACCCTGTACTTCTGGCACACTTTCCTTTACTTTTAGTCCAAGCTTTAAACTTGCATAATGAGAACTAATAAAGAGGAAAAGCACCCAAACAAGAACAAAAATGAAATCCAGTGGAAGTAGTTTAACATGAAGAAATACACAAAAACAGAATGCCACAGCAGCAGCAGCGCTAATAACCAGAAGAGGAAAGTCACCTGCAAGTGAACTTGAACAGCAATTCCTAAAAGAACACAATCAGGAATTTAAAATTTCTCACAGGAGGTAAGACCTTAATCATGAATTTTTTAGGTTTTAAATCCATCTAACACCTACCTATATTTAATTATACAGTAATTTTCTGCTTAAAATAAAGGCTTTCCCCTCTCATGGGCCCTTTTCTACCCCCTTACCCCATGTGGATAGCACTTCCACAACATTAGAAGCTACGATCCACATCAGAACAGACCTACGTCAGAGACAGCGTGTGGTGTCTGTGGCTCTCAGCCTGGGCAACCTCACCGAACAAAGAAATGATCATTCCACCATGATCATTTCTTTGAGACAGGTTCTATCATGATACATATTTAAAGGTTTTATATCTTTCTGTGGTCATAATTCTTCAACCTTAAACAATATTTCTAGTCCCCTGTGGCTGGAGGCTATCACACTAGTTTTTATATAACACACAGCAAACTAATTAAGTACCTAGACGAATAAATTAGTATTAAGATATCAGAAGTTACAGAAATCACCAACAGAGTTAATTCTAGACTGCTGAGAGACCAGAAACAACTTGGTGCTGCACACAACCTGGGGCTTCAATTTTTTTTTTTAAGATTTATTTATTTATTATGTTTACAATGTTCTGCCTGCATGTATTCCTGCAGGCCAGAAGAGGGCACAGATGGTTGTTACAGATGGTTGTTAGCCACCATGTGGTTGCTGGGAATTGAACTTAGGACCTCAGGAAGAGCAGTCAGTGCTCTTAACCTCTGCGCCATCTTTCCAGCTCCTTGGGGTTTCAATTTTAAATCAACAAATTAGTCAAGGTTTCAACATCTCTTAAATTATTTATTTCACTTTTTGAGACTATAATATATCAATCTCCTCCCTCCTTTTCTTCCCTCCAAAGCCTCTCAGTCTTTGCTCTCTGCGTCTGGCCTCTTTTATCATTGTTGTTATGTTCATATGTGTGTGTGTGTATAATATAAATATTTATAATATTCCTAAAACATAACTATAACCTCCTCCATCTGCATATTACTTGTATACATTTTTTCAGAACTGACCATTTGGAACTAGAAATATATATTATGTCAGAGCACTATTCTTGGCTAAAGAACTTACTGTCTAAAAAAGAAAACATACAAATTCCCAATAATGTAAATTAAGAAAAGGAAACAATATGATACAAAAATTTATAACTTGAGTTTCAATACAGTCCCATCTTATAATTTATATAATACTTCATGATTTACAGTACACTTTTTCATACTTAAGCTAATTTTTACAACATTCCAAATACTTGATATGGAGATGACCACTCCCATTCTTACAACCAAAAACAAAACCACCAAGAGCTAAAATTTCCCGTTTCAACAATCTACACAGAAACTAGAGCTATTTTCAAACAGCCTATCAGATGACTCCCTCATTTCTTAGAATCTAGACATGCTCCTTCCGTACCTGGAAAACACTCACCCATCAGTTGGGTCTGATAGCCACATGACCTACCAGACCCAACATCATCAAGCCTGTCCACCTTTCAAACCTAAAGCCCCCTTTGTCTAATCCCCCATTCCAGTGGCTGCAAACATACCAAACACACTGCAGCCTTGGAGTCTTCACACTGGCCAGTTCCTACCTACAGTGTCCCTGCAGGAGAGTCTGCTCCTGCTGCTCTGACCACCAAGACTCTTTACCACTCTCCCATCACCATCCCTACCGATTCTCTCCAGAGCACCTCCCATTACCTCGCATTTCCTTCCCTGTTTGCTTACTGTTTCCCTACTAGAAGCTGTACTGCCGTAAGAGCGCCATACACCATCATAAACCATACACTGTGGTCTCTTACCTTACTGCTGGATCCCTAATGCCTACAGCAGTATTCTGCAACAAAAAACTAGAATCCATGACTCTTAGGTCCAATCCTACAATCTCAGGCACAATACTCTTTTTTGTTTGTTTGCTTGTTTTGGTTTTGGGGTGTGTGTGTGTGTGTTTTAAAGAGGGTTTCTCTGTAGCTTTGGAGCCTGTCCTGGAACTAGCTTGCACAACAACTACTCTTTTATAATACCCTGTTCAACAGCAAGTAGAAAAAAAAATATTCTGTGGTTATACTTGGTAGGAAGACAAATTCAAATCCAAACATAAACACTTAGAACTCATTCTAGAGGTGAAGAGATGATTCAACCATTAAGAGAGCACTCTGCTCTTCCTGAAGACCTAGGCTTGATTCCCACTACCCCCACTGTGGGGCTCCTAATTGCCTCTTAACTCCAGCTGTAGGGTAAGCAGAACCCAGCGTCTATGAGTGCCCATACTCATATACACAAAGCTACTCAGACACATAACTCTTAAAAATCAAATATTTTTTAAAAGTCATCCTATAACTGCCAGATCACTTAAGGGGAGTGTGAGCTCAAGGCCAGCCTGGGCTACATTGTCAGTTCCAGGTTACTCTCCACCATGAAACCCCTGTCTCAAACAATAAAAATTCATCACCAAACCATGATTTGATAATTGTTCCCTGTCTCGAAAAACCAAAAAAAAAAAAAAAAAGATAATTGTTTCACCTAATTAAGTAAACAAAAATCACTGGAATGAGTCAATATCAAACTGTCACATTTAAGAGAGAACTGAGCATGGTACCAAGGTCCTGTGATCCAAACATTTGGGCTGGAGCAGAAGGATCAAAAGTAAAAGACCATACTGAGATTCTGTCTTTGTTTGAGGTGGGAAGGAGGAGAGGAAAAAGGAGCAAAGACCCAAGGAAAAGGAAGCCTCTGACAGTCATTTCTCTAGGTGAAAAAGCGGCATGTGAATAAAAGGCCTGACAAAAGATGGCAAAAATGCTGGCCCAGCAGCCCTTTTAGGAGGAAAACGTACCGTCTTGTTTCGTAACCGAATGATATCCGATACAGAACCAGCCCCACAGTATTCCATAACAATCCAGAGGTCTGTGTTCTTAAAGTAGCTGCCATAATATTTGACTACATGAGGGCTGGAGAGAAACACAATACAAATTAGTGGAACACCCTTTAAACATTTCAATTTGTTCTGTTCAATGCATTAAAAGTAATTTCACATCTCAAAAAATGAATTATTTCTAGTTAGAACTAACACAGCAATCTCCTGATAAGAACTTGAAATTAGATCACTTTTCCTAAGAATAACACAGATTCAAAACAAGGGAAATGTATAAGTATATAATTTATCCTCAGAAAATAATCACAGATTCTCAAAAAATTAGCTACCAACACAGAATGGTAATAAAAGAGAAAATAGATACAATTTAAATGACCATCCAATATGAGGAAGCTTAAGAAATAATGGCACCACAAGTCCCTGGAACATGTTAGAGGAATATTTAATACGTAACATTAATATGTCCTGGGACTGGAGAGATGGCTTAGCTGTTAAAGAGTACTTGCTGATCTTCCAAAGGACCTGGAGTTCAGTTCCCAGCACCCACATGGTGGCTCACCACTGTCTGGAACTCCAGTTCCAGAGATTTGACACCCTCTTCTACCCTCAGGCACCAGGCATGCAAGTGGTGCACAGATATAAATGCTAGCAAACCACCCATATACATAAAATTTATGCAGCTTGCTGGGCGGTGGTGGCGCAGGCCTTTTATCCCAGCACACAGGAGGCAGAGGCAGGCGGATCTCTGTGAGTTTGAGTGAGTTCCAGGACAGGCTCCAAAGCTATACAAAGAAACCCTGTCTCGAAAAACGAAAAAAAAAATTATGCATCTGTGTGTATGTGTGTGTCCTGTTTACGAGAGATAAGCTATAAAACAATAAAGTAATCACAGTTGAACCCCCACAGAGACAAGGAAAGATGTGCCAAGGGATATATAACAATGAAGACTTTACCAAAAAGAAAGCCATCTTTTTTTCCTCCAAAAGTCATAATATAATTGGGAGTAACAAAATCATCACCATATAATACAAAGAAAGAATATTTAATATCAAAACTTGAACTTTAGGTCTTAAATTTCTGAGAACTCAAACACCCCAGTAAAATGAAAGTCTGTCCTGACAATTTGTAGCATTAACAGCAGGACTGCTGTTGGAAACCAGGTTGCATAGCAACCAAAGATGCTAAAACTACCCTGGCTTCCTGAACATATGCCAGTGAGCAGGACAGAAGGAAAACAGTCAAAGCACAGGTAACTGAGTCCCTGTGGCTCACAACTGTCCTGTGTGCTCTCCCTCTCCTCCTGCAGCCGTTTTCTTTATTGCCCAAACACACTGTTGGGATCTGTTCTATGCAGCCTTGTACTCTTGTGAACTATACATGCCTAGCCTGTGAATGCCCAGAAAATGGACGGAAACTTCTGATATTCTTACTCTAGCTGCTTTTCTCTAGTAAATCAGGCAAAAGTCCCCTATACCCTCCCCTTACTCAAAAGACAGTGGCATAAAAATAAAAAAAGCAAACAAACCCCCAGAACACAAGGATTCTGCCCTGTCTTTTTTTTTTCTTAGAAGGCTGAATGCAGAGAAGGATCTTCAAAGCATCACTTCTTAGCACACGATACTCTTACAGAGAGCCCAGGTTCTGATTCCAGCAACCACACGACAGCTCACAACTGTCTATAACTCCAATTCCAGGGCTCTCATACCATTTTGGGGTCTCCATTGTCTTCAGGGACTCATGGTCCACATACATTCATGCAGGCATATGCATAAAAAAGTAAAAATAAATCTTTAAAAAAAAAACATGCTGGCCAGTGGTGGTGCATGCCTTTAATCCCAGCACTGGGGAGGCAGAGGCAAGCAGATCTCTTTGAGTTCAAGGCCAGCCTGGTCTATAGAGTGAGTTCCAGGATAGTCAGGGCTGTTATACAGAGAAACACTGTCTGGGGGGGGGGGGGGGGGAACCACTTTACTTAGAAGCATTTCCATACTCTTTATATACAGTCTCAATTTGCCAATTAGAAAGCATTTGAGTGAAGTAAATCATACAGAGAAAAACAAAAACTGCTAACTTAATTCTGACCAACCCAGTCAAGGGGGAAAAAATGGAGGCTTTTGAACAGTAAACAATAACCACAAAATAAAAAATACAATGGGAAGAAGAGGAGTGGTGGCTGTACTTCAAAGCTGGGGAGATTTAAGTTCCCTGTAAAATAACAAGATTCATTGCCCCCACATAATCCACTGAAGGCTGAAGCCTGACAAACAGGAAGTAACACTGGTCTCACAACACTGGCCTCAGGACAGATGACACCTCAAGTGCAAACCTCTCCATCCTCACTTCCAACTCCCGGACCTGGCACTGCCCAAACCTTACTTGTCTCTCACATCTAGACAGTGCTGGGTTTGCCTGCTCCATCAGTGGCCAACTCATGTTGTCATGGAACTTCACACAGATCACGTGCTCTTCTGTGGTTGACTCTGGGGCCAACTTCCTGCTTATAGCATTTGACAAATCTTAGTTCCTCAAAATTAAACACTTAAGAACTCTTGACTCGAATAAAAAGAATGGTTAATACCTAAACAAATATTCCCTTTTTATAGACCAAACTGATATTCTATGGTTTCTAGGACTAAAAGGTATTTGAATTATCACAGCTAGCTCTGCAGAAAATTTTCCCAAAAGAAAGTAAGAGAGTGAGAGAGAAAGAGAGAGAGAGAGAGAGAGAGAGAGAGGAAGAAAGTACCACTGTCTCTTCTTCCTCATCTCTAAAAAAATTGATTGATTAAAAAAACACAAAAAAGGAAACTGCAAATTATCTACAAAAACATACAAGCTTTCTCACATTTTTCAGAAAATGCACAGTGATTCCACTGACCTCAGCCTTCTGCAAACATCTCAGCAAGTCAATCTGTAGGTGTCAAACTATATGATCCCAGTAAACACATTCCGTCAAAGGATCCCTCGAGCCTTTACCTGTCACACTGCTGCATTATGGAGATTTCTTTGATGATCTCCTGCAGGTCTGACTCCACGGGCACTTGCTTAATAGCAACAATCTGGCCAGTCTCTTTATGGATAGCCTTGTACACGCTGCCATAAGACCTGCAATTGGGGAAGGAGACGGTTTATAAAGCCACAGCACTGAAGCAGAAGACCAGGTTAGCACAATCAAGCCACAGGTCTACTTTCTATCCCAAGTGCCTAACGCTGACAAGTTTAACTACATTTGCAAAACTGAGATGGCTTAAGTACCTGAAAGAAAAGATGGCACCCTAAAAGTTCATATGAGGAAGAGCACTTATCTAGCATTGCAAGGTACTGGGTTTAACCCCAGCACCCAGAGTTATTAGGCCTATCTGATAATTATGATTATCAAATGACTGTAACAGCTTCTATGCACCATCCCTGATATCTGCTTTATAAAAAAATAATCTGGGCCTATCCTTTGAAAATAAAAAATTAAAGGCAAAGAGGTGATTATTCTACAAGTAAAAATTAACAGTTTAGAGGTCACATAAGTTATGAGTTTAAGATTCGAACTCTGAACACAATGCTTGTTTTCTCTCCACATCAACACAATACATGTGTTTTCCTACAGCCATTGTCTTTCTGCCCTATTCCTCTCACATGCTATGCAAACTCCCCCAGACCTAAGCCTCCTTCATGCTAGTATCAGATGAATGGTACATATGCAAATCTTTTTGCTTTCTGTCTCATCTTCCCTGAAAAGCTCCTTATCAAAACCAAGGTTCTATGTTCATTTAGTCTGGGTGCTACAAGAACATCAGGTTTAGAAGCTACAGAGGGAAGACGGCTTCCCACTACTGCTACACATTGTTGTAAACACCTGAGGTAGCTCTCTTGTGCCTACATTGTCTCATTTCCAAGATGACCAAAAAAAAAAAACTACAACAAACTCCTTCACAAGACAATTATGGTACTCAAGTGAGATGCCACCAGAATCTTGCATACATTTTTTTCATTAATGTCCAGGGCAGCTCTCAGTGAAATATGAGAAAATCATTTTTTAAATTTCCCAAGCTCACCAGGTGGTGGTGGCACACACCCTTAATCCCAGCACCTGGGAGGCAGAGGCAGGTGCATCTCTGTGAGTTCAAGGATAGCCTGGTTTGCAGAGAAGTTCCTGGACAAGGCTACACAGAGAAAACTTGTCTCAAAAAACTGAAAAAGCTAAAATAATTAAGTTTCCCAAACACATCTGTTTCTACATACTACCTTGGTGAAACAAAAATAAAAATAAAAAATGTGACCTAAGATGTCAAAATAACATTTCCACTTCCAAAAATGAATTATCTCAATGTCAAAGTAGATTTTAAAAACATCTTTAAAAAAGAATTATCTATGAATGTGGAGCACATGTAAAGTTCTATTTGAAGCTCTTATATGTAAAAAGAAATAAAAAGATGCTCCAAGAGTCTCAAATCCTGTTTGCCACAGAAACACAACTGCTGACATGTGGGAGACCCAGCCACTGCCCTTTCTTCCTTGCTAAAATAACTCTCAATTGGGATAGCAGTGTCTTAGTCCTTGGGGAAATCGTGATAGGCTCTGCCAGCCACGGTACTCCACTTCTCTTCTGCCAGTGACTGAACCAGCAGCAAAATCTAACCTAGATCTAGCCACTGGATAGCGGGAACGCTGAAGACTTTCTTCCTGGGTAGGACAAGGACATAGGGCTATTTTCATGTGTCACTTTCCTCCTTGCCCTGGTTACTCTCAAGAGGGATGGCACTTGAAACTAATATAACCATCTTGTGACCATAAGAACTGTCCAGACCAACCATTAGCAAGTCAACTCTCCACTTCTGGGAGATTTATTAGTTTGACACTAAATGCCATCATAGTTAGCCACTGCTAGCAGGTGTTCTGTTACTGTGATCCAAAGAAAGGCCTTTTTGAAATTCTAGACCCTGTATGTGCAAAAGTATCTTCATGCTGGAATAAGTTTTGCTGGGTGCAAAATTCTTCTTCCCCTCAGGCACTGGTACTGCAGTTTCCCCACACCCTGCTTCTGAAAGTCTGCTTTCACTAGAGCAAAATTCTTCAGAGAAAAGCTCTCACAGCTTTCCATGTTTTAATAGTCTACAATTTTACTATAAATAGTTTATTCACCAAATAAGCCTTTGCTCTATAATTAAATATTTAGTAGAGATTTTACTCATTATTCTTATGCATTAGGAATGAAAAGCAAACTTTCCCAGTGGACTTGTTTAGTTCATGACCAAAACAATATCCCTACCTCCCACATTATCCTGATGGCAAAGAAACTCCTACAGTTTGTGAATAATGAACAAAGATTCATCTTGCCACATATCACTCTGATCATAATCTGAAGAAGTTAGGCTTTGACAATCATGTCCAAGGTCATGGTTTGACAGTGAAATGTCCCTAACAGCCTCATGTGACCCTAGAAGACGATGCTGTTTAGGGAGATTGTGGACCTTTGTAAGGTTGGACCAAGCTGGAAGTAAGCTGGTGAGCGGTGCGCTTTGAGGTTCATACCCCACCTTAGAATTTCCTCTATCTAGTTCCCTAGTCACCCCAGGCTCTCACTGCCACAGCTGCAGGCTGTGCCTGCCACCATAATCTTCTCCACCATCTTGGATTACACACCCTCAAACTGAGACAATTTTTCCTTTCTTAAGTTTTTTTTCATCAGGTATTCCATCAAAACAATAAAAATAGCTAAAATTCCACATACATGCAAGTCCCTTAGGACCCGATTTCCTACAATGTTAACGAAAGATTCGGTGAGCTTTAACTTTCAGAGAATGAACGTAACGAAGTGTCTGTTTCACATAACCATCAAAGTAGGCGTGAATGCAGAAAGATGGAAACAAACAGTATCTGAGACCAACACAAATACGCACAAGTCTCATTAGTCATCACTACTCATTAGCTATGGAACTATGAGAATAAAGTGTTACCATCTTATGATAAAAACTTAGATGAAGGCTGGGAATGTAGCTCGATCATAGAGCACTTGCCTAAAGTACATGAGAATCTAAGCATGCAAAAAAACAAAAAAACAAAAAAAAAGAAAGAAAAGAAAAGAAAAAATGAGCCAACGTGTAAAATTTAGAAATAACAGAAGCAAAAGGATGCTAGGCTCCACTCTAAACATCCCAGGTGCTCTCCACTCCTCTTGGCTTGGGCTGTGACTCTGCCCTGACACAGAGAGCCACAGGACTTCTTCAAAACAGCATGACCACAGCTCCAGAACCCAACAGAATTCTCCGGCAGGGTTAGCATTGGAAAGAGCCCACAAGTCCCTAAGAATTCACAACCCATTCACTGAAGGAACATCTGAAGACGGTGTGCATCGCATTCGAGAAGTACATGAAAGGAAGGTTGTCCTTCAGTATCATGCTTGTTCCATGAGACCTGTCCAGGTTCATTAAGTCAGGGTGACAAAAACCCAAGTCTCTGGGGTGCCATTTAAAAGTTCAATGAGACGACAGCATGCGGAAGGCTCTTTAGAGGGAAATTCCCAAGTTCTTTGCTGAAGACATCCATATCTAAACACAATTTAAAAACAAAACAAAACATAGTTAGCTTGTTTTTCCCCACATTATATTTCTGACATTTTCCAACTATAATTTTGATATTTCCTAAATCAAGCCCAGCAAGCAGGGTCCCTGATAAGAATACCTAACTGTACTTTAAGACTTAAGATTTATCTTGGATTTGACATAAGGTCTGAAAAATGCTTCAGCATATAGTTGTGTCTTACTGAGCATTCCCTTTGCGACAACCACAGTACTTAACATCCATTAGGTCATGTCATACTTTCCACGACACCATGTAACAGATTTTGTTATTATCCCTACTTTGTAGATAAAGTTGTGAGGATCGATATATAAGCTCATCTGCTATGTGAATAAATAAGATACCAAGGCTTTTAACCCATGTCTGTGTGACTTCAGTGTGTTATTACTCTAGCATGCTTTTACTAAAAATAAAAAGTTAGTTACATATACAATTATGCCCACCAATCTATAACATATTCCAAAAGCTATCTGTGAACATTGTTAGATCAAGGGGCGTGGACTAATCGCCTCAGGAGAATAGCAAGAATGCCAAGCAAAAGCTACAGACCCCAGGCAAAAGATAAGGAGTGGCTGTGGCCACGGCATACCTTTACTGGTGCCATTCAGCTGGCAGTCTTCCACCATCTTGGGCTTGTCCTGGGGAGTCACAACTCATGTTCTTTTCCTTCCTTCCTCTGCTCGATTTTTTGACGGATCCCAAAGAGTATTTTTTTTCAACTAACAGAAAGTTGAAGACTAATGTTTTTAACAAGGAGGTAATCCATGAATCTATTCCATGCAATCCAAAAGTGCATTTGTCATGACTACAGATCTGTGTTTAAATATAATAACACTAAACTCTCAAACAGGGAGGGGAGGGGAGGCTTCGCTCAGGCAGAGAGCTTGCCTAGCAATGCGTATGACCTGGGCGCAATCCCTAGCACCACAGAAAAAGAAAAAAGCATTCAGTCAGTCAGTCATTAGTCAGAGGTGTTCCAGAGGGATTAAAATTTCATAAATAACAATGCCCATTTATATATGCAATAACTATCTCTGAATCACATGAATTTATTATCTATTCAAAAGTTAAACACTTAAGATATTCCTAGTATTTTAATGTACTGATCACTACAAAAGAAGCAATAAATACACAGAATTAAATTAAAAGGGTAGGTAGAAGTATATATAAGAAACTCTGATATAGCCAGGTGTGATGGTGGAGGCAGAGGCAGACAGATCTCTGTTGAATTCAAGGCCAGACTGATCTACAGAGCAAGTTCCATGGCGGCCAGGGCTACACAGAGAAACCTTGTCTCGAAAAAACAAAAAAAGAAACTCTGATGCAATGTCCTATTGTATCAAAGAAAACCAGTCACAACCCACATCCATGCAGCAGCGCTTCAGAACCTCCACCAGAAGTCGGCACTTTAAGAAGCCCACTGTTTCCCAACCTGAGATGCTGAATCTTCTGAGAAGACATAAACAGTTCTTAGTTTATTTGCTATTTTTCACAATGCTGCAACAAACACATTGAATTTTTGTAATTTTTTTACTGACTGGTAATTAAATACTCGTCATAAATTCTGATCAGCATATAAAGTTGCCTGTGTCTAACTCCTTTTTACTTCTTTTTTTTGAGGGGGGGGAGACAGGGCCTCACTATATAGCTATCCTGGAACTTGCTATGTATACCAAAATGGCCTCAAACACACAAAGCCTCTGCCTCCTAAGTGCTGGGATTAAAGGTACAGGCCACCATCCCGGCTGACTTTTTGAAACCTTAATAAATCATAATCTAATTAACATTTTTTGATAGCTACATAAAATCATACACATCACAGATTCTACAAGAGAAAACAATAAAAACAACATTAAAGAGACTGAAAATCACTAGATCTAGTGATAAACCACAAAATTTAGTAACGGGGAGACTGAAAAGGCATTGCAAGCAGTAGAAGCACCTCCCGCACGCCCTGGAACAATGCCAATATGTGGCGTTTTCTTCAGTGCAGGCTTGAGTTTTACACCAGGCGAGGCTCACATCCTTCAGCTAGTAGGCCAAGAGAAAGGCGGACCCAGCAGTCTACATAGATTCTATCTGTACTCACCCTTCTCCAAGTTTCTCTAAGACATCAAACACTTCTTCCGGCTGTTTAGTTAAACTATCTTCATCCAACTTCCTCAGCTGCCTGTGGGTGAAGAATATAATCACAAAATGTGTCTTACTTACAACTAACAAATAAAGGACATTGTTTATTTTACAGTTACGGTTCTAGGGATTGCTCTACAAAGTCTACTTTCTCTACTGGTAACTAACAGTAAAGACAAGCTAAGAGGTTTTTTTTGTTTTTTTTTTTTTTTTAAGACAGACTCTCACTACTGTAACCCAGATTGACATCAAACTTAAAATCCTCTTGCCTGAGGATTGCCATCTCACATGCTAGGATTATATGTGTGCTCCACCATCCCTGGCTCTTTTAAGAGTGAGATTCTACTTTTGCTGGGTCACCCAAAGAGCACATTCTAGACCAGAACATGAAGAGCTGCCAAGAATCAAATTTCAGTTCAACATATATATGAATTTGCTAATGAGAGAAGCTGCCCTATAGTGGTTAAGTCTACTCTAAGAGGACCAAGTTCTCTACAATTAGAAAACTTACGGAAAATAAAGTATTATGTGACTAAAATGTTACAGCATAGAGTCAAACATTAGGTAAATTATTTCTATGAATTTAACTGGCATAGCTACCTCTTCAAAAAGACATTTAAATGAACGACTATATATTTAAGCCTGAATTGGACTAGCTGACCTTTTCCCTCTATTGGCAATGTTTTGGTCATTTTATCTACCCATTAAATTCCGTAGGTAACACAGAAACATCAAGTAGGAAGCAGACAGTTATACAGACCCAAAAGTACAAACTGACTTGACTGCAGGGAATTTAAACAATCTCATTAAGACCTTCCTGCCATGATCAGCCAGTCATGTACTTTTCACTAGCGCCAAGAAGCTTAAGAGTCTTCACTACTCCTGTACACCTCAGACTCTGCGGCAGCACTAGACAATCATAAGACACTGGGGAGGTTAAAAAGCAACATTGCAAATTTAAAACTCTGAGGCCTCTAATAAAACATTTTAACAGGCTTAAAGACTTTGCTGTGGAGCAAGTGTGTGTGTTTGTGTGTGAATGTGTGTGTGTGTGTTCTACACAATGGTTTCCTGAAGCTACAAAAGACAACAAAGAAAAGACAGCTCAGGAAATTGGTGAAATATGGAAGCAGCCACATCGTAAATTTCTTGAGCAGAAAAAGGCTTGAACTAGTTAAACAATACCAATTCTTAAAAGAAATAATTTTAAATAAAAATAGAAAAACCAGAATATAAAAATTGAAAACAAACAAACAAAAAAGCCTGACCACATGAAGTACAACTAACTACCAACAAGCTGTGACCTCAAAGAAACAATCTTGCAGAATTTTACAAGAAATGGAGAACCACAGAAAGTTAATGCCTTGATTTGAAGAGCTACAAAATACACTGGCTACACTGACATTTGAAGATTCAGAAGACCCTAAAATTGAAATCCCAATGACTTCATAAAAAACTCCCAGCTTCAAAACAAAAGGGCTGAAGTGAAACTCCTTTTAAACTTCAGAAGTGATATTTCTACGACCTCAGAAACTAAAGCGAACAGCTAATATGCCAGGGGTTTTTGGTAAAATCCCCAATCATCGCTGTATAAACAATGGACAATACCTCATTCATCAAGAATAAACTCAACACAGCTTATATAAAGGAGATCTGATTCTCTTTCAAGTGTTGACTCTTATAGTGTAACAAAAGTCAAAGTCGCTATTTCAGAGACCACAGAATAACAAAGGAAACTGCCTGGGCCCTAAGAGACTGTTGCTAGACTAGATAAGACTAACAAACTTTAAACAAATGCTCACAATGCTCTTTTAGGCAACCTATGTGGGAGTTTTGTTTTGCATCTAGAATTTTTAAAACACTTTAAACATGAAGAAGTGTTATTATCTGTGTTGCCAAAAAACAAGAGATGGTCAGAAGGTATTTGCCAAATGGATCAACCAATGTAGGGGTGGCAATCACATGACCCTGAGTAGCAATCTATATTTTCTGTGGTGTCAGGATAGGATTTCTTTCTTTTTCTTTTTTGGGACAGGGTTTCTTAGCTCTGGCTGTCCTGCAACTGGCACTGTAGACCAGGTTGGTTTCAAGTTCTGAGTTTCGTCTGTCTCTGCCTTCCAGAAGGCTGGGATTAAAGGTGCGCTGAAATAAAACTGCATCTAAAATGATAACTAGTAGGCTACCAACAAATAAAATTTCTACGAAACATCTGCTAAGTGACTGAATCTTCAAGGACAAGGACTATTACCCAAATGGTCTGCTTTGGGAAACTGGGATAAAGTTCACGCAGAGGTGACATTCCACACCAGTTTTTACTTACTCATAATGAACAGGCCTGGCCAATAAATACAATTACACATGCACCAAATGTTGGTGATGTCCCTATCCTAAGTCAGCCAACACAAGAATGGCCAGCATCCCAGGAATGCACCCTAAGCCTTCCACTACACCATTACCCAATGGTAACTTACGTCTTAAAATCACTGACTCCTGCAAGACACCATCCATCATCAGTCCCTGAGTCACGCACGCACTTCAAGCTCATGAATGCAAAGAGTATTTCCTGCACCGAGGTGCTGAGCAGCACACCACCCGAATCTCTCAAGAAGACATCTGTATCTTTCCAAATATGAGAAACGGTATGAAGCGGTGCTCAGATCTGGCTGATTCTCAACCATCTATCCCATGTCAGAACTCCCAGAGGACCACTGTATGTATGCATATTAATCCCTCTAACAGAATTTTACAGCAAAAAAAAAAAAAGATAAACGGAAAAGTTTTAATAACAAAGCTGTCAGGTCCAATAGCTCCTGCCTGCTACTAAGGGGGTGAGGCAGCTAGTGAGTTTGAGGCCAGCCTGAGCGATCACGTGAGACCCCGTCTCAAAACAAACAAAAGGGTAACTAAATTAACTATGCCCTGTCCTTCACACAAACATTAAGATTCTAACTCAAGCCGGGCGGTGGTGGCGCACGCCTTTAATCCCAGCACTCGTGAGGCAGAGGCAGGCGGATTTCTGTAGTTCGAGACCAGCCTGGTCTACAAGAGCTAGTTCCAGGACAGGCTCCAAAACCATAGAGAAACCCTGTCTCGAAAAACCAAAAAAAAAAAAAAAAAGATTCTAACTCAAAGAACATCAGAATGTGAGATTGTTACTGGAGATAAGTGACTTTGTAAGCGGAAGAAGTGGGGGCAGGGACAGACAGGAGCAAAGACCACGTAAAGATGTGGGGGAAAGATGGCCATTTCTAAGCCAAAGACACCTGATTTCAAGCTTCCAGCCTCCAGAATGGCAAATTGAAATAAAGTTAATTTCTATTGTTTAAACCATACAAGTGTGGTACTCGTCACGGCAACCCAAGCCAGTTAACACTGATGATAATAAAGCCCGGCATTTCACTAGTTACAATGAACAAGACAGTGCCAATCATCCAACAATTCGGGCTTGCAATGTTTTTCTCTCACACAAAATCCAAAAGGCAAACTGGGCTGTAGGGGCACACGCCTTTAATTCCAGCAATCCGGAGGCAGAGGCACTCGGATCTCTTGGAGTTCAAGACCAGCCTGGGTCTACAAAGCAAGTTCCAAACAGCCTGTACTGTTATACAGAGAAACCCTGTCTTGAAAAACTAAAAATAAAAAAATTAAAAAGTAAGGGCTGGAAAGATGGTTCATCAGTTAAGAGCACTGGCTGCTCTTTCAGAGGACTTGAGTCCAATTCCCAGCAACCACATGGTGGCTCATAACCATCTATAATGAGATCTGGTGCAGAACACTATATACACAGTAAATAAATAAATTCCCTTTTTTGTTGTTGTTTTTTTGTTTTTGTTTTTCGAGACAGGGTTTTTTTCTGTAGCTTTGGAGCCTTTCCTGGAACTCACTTTGTAGGTCAGGTTGGCCTCGAACTCTGAGATCCACCTGCCTCTGCCTCCCAAGTGCTGAGATTAACGGTGTGCGACACCACTGCCCGGCTAATAAATTCCTTTTTAAAAAGATTACAATTTAAAAATAAAAAGTCCAAAAGATACAAGGATGAGCAAAATCAAAACAATAACAGAAAAATCACCCCTGCTTAAAAACCACCAAACACAAAGAGAGAAACAAAACTCACATTCCCAATTCTCATTTTAATTAAATGAAGGTATGTGGGGGAAGGAGCCAAAGAGAAAGACCGAATCTAGTGGTTACTGACTGCACACATACGGTAACTCTCTGCTGAGATAAACATATACAAAGACCCAAAGTAGCAGGTAACTTTCAGAGATGTCAGAGTAGGGAAGTTAGAAGAGCCAGGCTTTGGACTAGATTACCAGACATTAAAATTCCAACTCTGCCTCTTACCAGCTAGGGAGCAGCTAACAGATGCCCTGCCTGTCTGTGCCCTGGCTTTATCATCGGCGAAACAGGGATGCAAGGATATCCTCCTTATGAGTCAGTAAGATGTCCATTCTGAAGTACCATTTTCAACAAGTTCAAAAATGACCAAGCACCAGCAATGTCATATGGTTGAACGGGCGAGATGGCTAGCAATTAAAACAGTGCCTGGCACCCTGCAAGTGCTCTGTGGGTGTGGCTAATGATGGTCGCTGCTACTACAGTCTCAGCACACCACACTAACAAGCTGTGTGTTTCATTCCATGCTTCGTGTGCTTCCAACAACCCCCAAGAGGGCTCCCCAGGCTTCCAACCCCCTCCCTTCACCTCTCAGTTGCTGGGCACTCCCTTATTCTGAACACTTCCTATTTTCGTGCTCATTCTGCTACAGGAAGTCAAATGTCTTCTCTGTGAAACCCAAGTTTTTAGCTGCATCCGAGAGCAGTATGACTCCCTCAGGCTGTAGGTTCTTTTCTCCAGGTGAGGGGGAGTGGTCCAACACACATAACATCAACCAGTCCAGGAGCACGGACTTCCTGGAGTCAGTCATCTTGACCCAAAACAATCCCAGGTACTTCTAGAATCTGGAGCTGATAGAATTGAGACAAACTGGCAAGGACAGTCTGGCTGGATCTCCTATGTCTAAACTCTACTTACTGGATCTCAGCTTACCCAGCCAGCCTCAAGTATTTTCTTTCCTTATCTATGTCCCAACTTTGGGTTTGGAAGGCGGAGGAGGACATTAAGAAAATTAGGCAGGCATTCGGGACATAAGCAACAAAAGCCCCCACCCCCATCAACACCACCATCATTACCCCCACATGAGGATGACACCCAGAACACCCCTGGGAACTCTACCTCCACAACCCTCTGTCCATTACTGGACCCACGAAACTCGGGTACTTCCACAGTAAGGCAGGAGCACTAACTTTGGACAGGACCACCCGAACACAAAATTCCCGCTTAACCCTCTGACTAGCCATGGGACCTCCAACTAATTTTTTTTTTACCGACTTTTCCCTCAGAAGCAATGCAACAGATCTTTCCCCACCGCACGGTGTGTGGGATTCAGGACCCTCTCTGTGAGTCCTCGCTCATCCCCAGCGGGTTCGCTTTCACTCACCCTCAGCATTAAGGACGCTAAGTCCTCGGGTCTCTTCTTGGGGGGGGGGCTCCCCCGGCCTCGGCAAGTGTCTCCCTAACTTGTCCGCAGGTTGCCCAGAAGAGTCCCCCCACAGAGAGTGCTCCCTCTGACCAAACCCACTTTCTATCCCGGTCAGCGGACGCTCCCTCACTCAGCAGGTGCTCCGGCAGCAGGGTCGCCTGTCTCGCGGGTCCCTCTCCGCCCAGAGCTTACACACGGGTGTCTCCCCCTCAGCAAGTTCGCGCCATGCCTCCTCACCCAATTCTCCTCCTCTTAGCCTACGGCCCCCTCACCTGCGCGGCGGGTTCCTCAGCTGCACGGTCTCCATGGTGCTGCCGGCAGCCGCCCAGACCGCCTCAATGCTCCATCCTCCCGAAGCCCGCCCTGCAAACCCTCCCACACTTCCGCTTTCCGCCCCTACCGGAAGCGGCGGGGGGGGGGTCTGAACTACGTGGATCACGTGGTACTGTGGCGCTCTTGTGGAAGCCAGAAACCGCAGCGGCGCCTCTCGGGCAGCCTCTAGTGGCTCAAGTGTTAGCGACAGCTCTCCTTGACTGGCCTTTGGACTGAGTACTTTCCGCCTGATTGCCTGAGGGTTCCCCAATTTCTAAGCGTAGTGAGGCTTAGCAAAGCATGGCCTTGATGAGAATTGAACTCATTCTAGGGCCGGAGGGAAAAGCCCAAAGCACCCTGTAAGCTAGGGCGCAGTGAAAAAAAAAAAAAAAAAAAACCACACACACACAGAAATGTCGGCTCCATGATTGAGGAGGTTTTTATTGTAGATAAGAACAGCCAGAGACATCTGAAAGAATCCAGAACGGAGAGAAAAAGCAGACGGGCTAGGACTATTTCTTGGGGGCAGAAAAAAATAGAGACTTGCGGGTCGGAAGAAAACGACCTTACCATTACTACAAAGCAGAGCTGCTGCAAAGGGGAGTGAGCTAGCTGAATACATCTAGTGTGGGGAGCTTTGATATTCATAACAGGTACCTGTTACTAAGGACCCAAGGAGCCTGGAGGTTAATGAGGTTTGATGTGTATACTGTCAACAGAGAGCCACGGGTAGCCTTTGCACAGGCAAAGGAAGATAATGGAAGTGGCTCCTTTCGCTTCCAGAGGAATACACCAGTCTGTCCACCAGTAATCCTTTTGTTTACCCTGACAATATTCAGCACAAGCTGAGCCTAAACTGTCATCTTGGACCTAGTCAGTAGGCCTGTCCTTTGGGGGGGGGGGGTTTCCTTTAGATATCACACCCCCAAAAAGAGCAGACCCACTGACTTGGTCCAAAATGACAATCTAGGCTAAGCTCAAGCTGGACTAAAAAAAATGGTGGCAGATAGAGCAAAGCTCACAGATTTCTGTGGTTTCTTCACTGTGCCCTCACAGCTCATTTGTGGGCTATGGGGTTTATTTTGTTTTGTTCTAGTTTGGGTTTGTTTGTAGGGATTTGCTTGAGGTAGTATCTCAGTATACATCCCTGGATGGCCTGTCACAGGCCCCGCCTGCCCTTCCTTGTCCTCCAAGTGCTAGGAGAACGTGCCACCATGCTGGGCCAAACTGGGGCATTTTTTTGCTTGCTAGCAGTTTTGTTGTTTTGGTTTTTAATTAGCATGTATTGGTGTGTATTCACTGCTATTGAGTTTCTTGCTATTATAGCCCTGATGGCCTTGGTATTCCTGACAGTCCTGTTGCAATCTCCTGTTGTAGTTACACTATGTAACTACAGGTGCCCCCACAACACACACACACACACACATACACACACACACACACGCGCGCGCGCGCGCTTGCAAAAACTATTGTTTTAAAGTGAAGTCAGCCACCATGGAAGCGCTTGATTCATCTGTGTTCACACATTCATTTTATGGTCCACAAGATGCCAGGTACTTTCTGGAATCCTGTGTCTTACATTTCAGGTTTCAACTTAATTACCTTCAAAGGCTTTCCTTAGCCTGCTCATGTCTAATAGCCTCCACGTTGTTTACTATAATTGTGTTTTCTTGGTTCTGTTTTAAAACGGCTCATTTATCGTGGCCTCAGAATCCCATGTGGTGGGATTACAGACCTGAGCCACCAAACCCAGCTGGCTGCTTTAGACTTTATTAACTTCTTTTTTTTCCCCCTTTTTTGGACGTGCATTGTATTCTTTCGTGTGTATGGTCTTTTTCATCAGTCTCACTGTGTATAAATGATGCAGTCCTCGAAGGCGCCGAGAGGCAACGGCCTTAGCCTTCCACCACCCTGCGCTTTGCTTCTTCATAGTATTAATCTACTGATGAAATGTCCATCTTCTTTTGGTCGTGGATCAGTTGCTTCCCCGGCCCTCCGAACTGTGAGCCCCATGAAGGATAACAACCCGTCTCCTTCTGAGATCCAGCCATGGTCGCCTCCGCAATCCCGAAAGAAACGTGGAGCACAAATCCCAGACTGAGCACGCGCAGAGGGCCTGGTTCTCGAAGGCCCCGCCTACGATCCTCTTAGCCCCGCCCCTCCTAGCCCCACCCCTGGAGAACAATGAGAGGCCAGAACTATGGGCCTGAGCCCACGCTTCCGCCTGCCCCCCCCAACCGGCCACTAGCCCCACCCCGTCTGGCCCCGCCCCTCGAGACCAGGCAGCCGCCGGCCTTAAAGGCACGCAGCGGCTGCTTCCGCCCGGAAGCTGTTGCGCATCTGGTAGCTGGGAACCGAGTTGGTCTCTGTTTACCAGCCCTCCCGGGGATGGCCCCCAAAGTCTCAGAGTCGGTGGAACAGCTCCGCGCCGCCGGCAACCAGAACTTCCGCAATGGCCAGTACGGCGAGGCCTCGGCGCTGTACGAGCGCGCACTGCGGCTGCTGCAGGCGCGAGGTAGGAACCCGCCCCGCGTTTCCTCTCCGGGCCTGCGTCCTCCACCTGCATCCCCCGCACCGGGTCTCACGTCGGCTCAGCCTTCGGGCGTTCCTTTCCCCTAGTCCCACCGCCACACCAGGCCCCCTCCTGGGCTTGATCCAGCGCTTCCTCCTGTTCCTCGCCACCTAGCTGCGACCCCCATCTAGCCCCGCTCCCCGCCCCCCCAGGCCAGTCGGCTGCGGGCCTTAAGGGTACGCAGCCTCCGCTTCCGGCCGGAAGCTGTTGCGCACTTCTCTGCGGGGAACGGAGGTGGTCCCCGTTTGCTGGTCTCCCGGGATGGCCCCCAAACTCTCAGATTCTGTGGAAGAGCTCCGCGCTGCCGGCAACCAGAGTTTCCGCAACGGCCAGTACGCCGAGGCCTCGGCGCTGTACGAGCGCGCGCTGCGACTGCTGCAGGCGCGAGGTAGGAACCCGCCCCTCGTTTTCCCTCCGGGCCTGCAGGCGTCACGCACCCGCTTCAGCGCCCCGGCCTCACGTTGACCTAGTGTTCTGGGTCTTTTCCCCAGGCCAACCGCCCTCCAGGCTCTCCCACCACAGTCCCGCATCTTCCCCACTTTAGCATCCTATGAAAAACTTACTTGGCTCTTTTTCCGGCTGCTTTTTAATTGTCCTCTTGGCTTGTATCCTAAGTTACTCAGGCCTGCCTCCCTCTGACCCTTGAGGATGTAGCTGACGCCCTCCAACCCCCATCTATTTATTTTACAATTCAGTTGAACACCTTTCGTATACTGACTGAATGTGACGAGATGGCGTCCTTTCAAGGGTCGAACTTCCTGGGGGCAGTTGTCAAATGTTTGTGAATAAGTAGACGAGACTTCTGAGAGCTAGTAGGACAAGTTAGTGTGGTGGAGTTGGATCCCTCACAAAGGAAATCATGGACAGCTTCTCAAAAGATATTTGAGGAGATGTCCGTGAGAAACTCGGCGTTTAATGTTTTGGACACTGAGCATCCCAGGTGTAGGGAACCATCAGGAAGGATCCAGATAGATGAAACAGTATGAGCTTCTAAGCCCTCATTCTCATTCTCTCGATGGTGTTTGTTGAGTGTTTTTCCTGCCTAGATATTCTCATTGTTCATCCTCACCATGATCAAATCGATTGGACACTTGTAGATGGGAAATTTAGAAGAGTTAATGGCCTAACTAGGATTGCCCAGTGAAGACGTCAGGTCCAGGATTTGAATATGGATTTGTCTGGTTTCTGAATCCAGGGGTTTTTTGTTTTTATTTGTAATCGTGTGGGGGAGGGTAATGATGCATATAAAATACCATTCACCTGAGACTGGGGCACAGCTGTGAGCTGCCTGATGTGGATGGGGGGAACCGAGCGCTGGTCCTCTCTCAAGTGCATGCATTCAACCCACAGCCGTCTCTCCAGCCCTCCCACCTCCTTTTTGGTTTTTAGAGCCGGGTTTCTCTGCGGCCTTCGCCTCTGTTCTAGAAGTAGCTCTCTAAACCAGGCTGGCCTTGATCAACCTGGCTCTGCCTCCCGAGTGCTGGGATTAAAGGCATGTGCCACCACTGCCTGGCTAGTCAATCCAAATTTTTAATCATTAGCTAGATTTCTCCGTAAATTCTCAACATTTCTTTTTTATAGTTTCAAGCTACCCGGTTTTTCTCCCTGGAAACCTTGGGCTCCTCGCGCTATGTCAGCCCCACATCATGATGTTGCTGAGGACTCTGAAGTTGCCTTCTTTCATTCAGAGCTCTCTTCCCTGAATAAACATAATCACTGTTAGCCCAGAAAAGCTAAGCTTTTGTGGGAGTTCATTCTGAGACCCCTAAAATAGTTACCCTGTTATCGGATTTTTGTTCTGATCCTACAACTGATTTTCTATGTGAGAATGCTGGCAATTCTCTTGACTTGTGAGATCAGTTTCCTTGGCCTTAAGAAGGAAGGGGTGCTGGAGAGCTGGCTCAGTGGTTAAGAGCACTGACAGGACCCAGGTTCAATTCCCAGGATCCGCATGGAGGCTCACAACTGTCTGTAACTCCACTTCTAGGTGTCCAGTACCCTCAAACAATACATGCAGACAAAACACCCATGCACATAAAATAAAAATAAATAAGTTATTTAAAAGAAAAAAAAGTCACGGGGAAGCCTTCAAATGTAGTTGCACACACGTGCTCAGAAGAGTTGGATTAATTACCCAGACCACTTGTGGGTCTAAGAACCTTCCCAACACCCCCGCCACTTGTGAGCAACTCTGTGCTTTGCTGACTTGATGGATTACCGGTTTTTAAGTGCTTGTACTTTGTAAATGGCAAGGCTTACTTCTGTATTTTCTGGCCCAAGAGAGGAGAGAAAGGGGTATAAACTTACTATGTTCGTTATTGTTAGTATTGAATGAAAGATATCAAGTGGCAACATGGTATCGTACTTCCTGAAGCAAGTTACAAAAGGATAGACAATGCAATGGGATGTCCCTGGGGAAACCCTTTAATGATACTGTATCTTATCTGTTAATGGTGTGTACTAAAATGGGCAGCCCTTTGAGAATTCACACAGCAGCTTGGAGACTGTGCTGGCCTCCAGGGAAAGAGCACAGAGACAAGGATGAGGATGGATTGAGCTTTAGCCATTTCAAAAATAGAATTGAGGCTAGACTGGTCTACGTAGTGTCCTCCAGGCCAGTTAGGCTGCATAGTGAGACCTTGCTCCAGAGTAAATGAACGAGTGAGTGAGGGTGTAGAGGTGCCCACCTGTTATCCTAGCACTCAGGAGGGTGGAACAGGAAGGCTGGTGGAAGGTCAAGGCTAGTTTTCTCCACATAAATCAGATGGAAGTCTCCTGCCTCTGCCTCAGGAGTGTTGAGATTAAAGGCTTATGCCACCACACCAGCAATTTGTTCTGAGTTATAAATGAATGAATGAATCAATCAATGAAAGAAAGAAAGAAAGAAAGAAAGAAAGAAAGAAAGAAAGAGAAAAGAAACAAGTGTGATGGCATGAATCAAGTAACCCCAGTACTTTGGGAGGCGGAGGCAGGAGAATTGCTAGTTCAAAGCCTAGACCCAGAAAAAGGGACTAGGATGGGAACAAGTAGTTTTGCTAAAGTAGTGAATACTGAATATCATACAGTTTAATGCCTAAATTGAATTTTTCAGTAAGACCTTTGAACTATATACCTAGGAGTTAATTTGGTCACCACTAATTGTTTTCTTATTTCCTATGTTTTGGAATATTTTGTGACCCATGCTAATGAGTAAAATGTAGTTGAAAATTTCTTTTAAAATGAAAATCAAGGGAGGGGCGATGGAAGATGGGTCAGCAGTTAAGAGCATTGACTGGCCTTCCTAGAAACCTGGGTTCAATTCCCAGTATTCACTTGGAAGCTCACAACTGTCTCTCCAGGATCCAACACCTTCACACAGACATACACACAGGCAAAACACCAATAAAATAAAAGTAAACTTTAAGAAAAATGAAAACACAGGGATTAAAAAAAGGGAGTACAAAGTTGGGGAGTGTGGAAGTGCAGTTGAGTCCAGGAGGTTGGGGACAGTGGGGGCTGATAACAGCAAAATACATTTAACAAAATTCTCAATAAAAAATATTTTGAATGAAAATCGGAGGTCTGTGTGGTGGCTCAGTAGGTAAAGGCACTTGCTGCCAAGTCTGATGTCTGAGTTCTGTTCCTCAGACCCACGCAGTGGAAGGAGAGAATTGATTCCTTCAGGTTGTCCTCTGACCTTCATATGCTATCGTGCCTTGGGCGCACGTACACAAAGTAAATTTTTAAAAGCTCAAATGATTATAGTTACAGTGAGAGAGTTGAGCCTCTGTGACTGCTGAGAGTAAGCATTTGCTTTAGAGAAATGACTGATAATTGTCCTTTTCGGGTAGTTCACTTTGATTGAGTTGCCAGTAGACTTGGCAGGCCCAGCGCTGTTACCAATTTTCTGGGAAAGTCTTGTCTGATTTAACTAACTGCTCTCTAGCTTGCATTTCCCTCCAACTCTGGGTCACTCCCTCTTTCGGGCATTTATTATTGTCCTTTGCTTTCTATAATAAAGTTAGCCACATACCCAAGTAATTAGGCATTGCTTTCTCTGAGGCAAGAAGCCAGCAGTTTCATGTTAGTCCTTATTTCTGGTACCAAGTTCAGTGCTTAATGGGGAATAAATAAGGTTCTTGTGAATGGCAGAATCTCGATTTCCCCACTGTCGGACAAGAATGGCACATGTGCTATCCTTCCTGATAGAAGCCTTATTAGGCTACAGTACCTCTGCTGCCTTTTCCCAAAGCCTAGAGAGTTCCGGGTGTGAGGTGCATCCCTGTGTCCTCTGACATCTCCCTCCCAACTCATAATCTTGCTCTTCCTGCCTCCATTCGGGCAGGTTCTGCAGACCCCGAGGAAGAAAGCGTTCTGTACTCCAACCGTGCAGCGTGCTACTTGAAGGATGGGAACTGCACAGACTGCATCAAAGATTGCACTTCGTAAGTGGCCCAAGGAGGCTCTGGGATGCCTGAGGGTTTCCAAAGAGCAAGCCAGGTTTCTTCTTTGGAAAAATCCCACCATTTCTCTCTGTGACAGATCTTATAAAGTGTCATTAACTATCAGGCCATTTAGAATGACAGACCCCACTAGGTCCTTGTTGTCTTTGAGTTTTGGCTGGGTGCTTCTGAGAATGGTGTAGGATAGGGAGTTAGAGGTAGGCATAAAGCCTCGGTGACATTGATGTGAGGTAAGATACAGTTACCGGGACTGGCTTGTTAGGGCTTTTCCTGGGATGATGTGGGAGGGAAGAATAAAAGGAGACAGGTGTTAACCAACCATCTAAAGAAGTAGAAATGGTGGGGCACCTTTAATCCCAGTGTTCAGGAGGCAGAGGCAGGCAGATCTTTGTGAGAACAAGGCTAGCCTGTTCTATATAGTTCCAGGCCGGCCAGGGCTACATAGTGAGACCCTGTCTCAAAAGGAAGTGGTGGATGAGGGGCAAGAGAAAGAAAGAAGCAAAAATCTGTCAGTAACAGTTGTACAGGACATTGGACAGTTTTCCTATCCCACTTGTTCACCATTGCTGAACTAGCTAGCATAAACTAGTGTGCTAACTGGGTTCGTCTGGCTACTCCTAGATGTGATGCTGTTTTACATGCGTGGGAGGAACAGGGAGAGAGAGGCACACTCGTGGAGTCTGCTAGGTTTTTTCTCTTTCACAGGGTATTCACTCTGATGGTAAGTTTATCCTCCTTCCCAGAGCAGAATGAGTTGCCAAAGACTGGGATGATAAAGTGATTTGCCTGGGGTCCCATGGCTATTGGTAGTATAGTTACAGTGCAGACCACAGTGTGAAAACTGTGAGGCTTCTACTCTTCATTGGGCTGGGGGTGGAGGGCGTGGAAATTGACACAGATACACATAACTTCCATTAATGGTTCTCTTTCCGTCTAAGTTGAGGATTCCCTACCTATCCTAGAAATGATGTCTTTCTGCCAGAAATTAAACTCATGCTGACTGCAGCATTTGACCCTGCCTGAATCGGTACACTGTTGGGGAACCCTGTTGGTCTAGCAGACAGGTGACATTTTTGCATCCTGCTCTAGAGCACTGGCCTTGGTTCCCTTCAGCATCAAACCCTTGCTGCGAAGAGCATCTGCATATGAAGCCCTGGAGAAGTACACGCTGGCCTATGTCGACTATAAGACTGTGCTGCAGATTGATAACAGTGTGGCATCAGCCTTGGAAGGCATCAACAGGTAAGCCCAGTGTACTGTAGAAATTCTCCATAGAACATGGAACCAGCTCCCTTGATTGGCCTTGGGCTGCTTCAGTTGTTTTCTGAGTGTGGTCCCTTGAAAAACGTGTGTGTGTGTGTGTGTGTGTGTGTGTGTGTGTGTGTGTGTGTACACATGTAGAGGCCATGGGTTGATGGGTGTCTTCCTTTATCACTCCCAACCATATTTTTTGACAGTCTCTCGTTGAGCACATCGATTTGGCTAACTAACTGGCCAGCAACCTCCAGAGACCCTCCTGTCTGCCTCTCTGGGACTATTACAGACCTACACTATCATGCTGAGCTTTTTATTCAAGTGCTCAGTAGTCAGAATCAGGCCCTAATGCTTACATGGCAAACATCTCTTGTGCTCCATTTATTGGGAAAAGTCTTGTTTGTTTGTTTGTTTGTTTGTTTGTTTGTTTGTTTGTTTGGAGACAGTCTCACTCTGTAGCTCTGGCTGGCCTGGAACTCATTATGTAGACCAGGCTGGCCCCAGAGACTTGGAAAACTCTTAATATTGTCGATAGTATATAAGGATAGTCTACTGCTGTATTTAGCAGATGTGTCCTTGCTGCTTTTGCAGGGGACCTGAGTTCAGTTCTCAGCACCTACATTGGCCAGTTCACGACCTTCTATAATTCTAGTTCCAAAGTGACTGATGTATCCATGGCACTCGCTCCAGTGGACAGATTCATACAAATATACTTAGTTAAATGTTGAATTAGGAGCAGCAGGGCTGCATCCCCGGCACCCGGCCGCCTGCATGGCTAGCTTATGCCCCGAAATAATTACATGGAAACTGTATTCTTTCAAACACTGTCTGGCCCGGCTAGTTCCAGCTTCTTATTGACTAGCTCTTACATATTGTTTTACCCATTTCTAATATTCTGTGTAGCCCACAAGCTGGCTTACTAGGGAGGATCTTAACCTGCGTCTGTCTGGAGCGGGAGAATCATGGCGACTCCTCACTCAGCTTCTTTCTCCCAGCATCCTGTTCTGCTTTCTCCGCCTACCTAAGGGTTGGCCTATCAAGGGGCCTAGGCAGTTTCTTTATTAGTAAGAAATCACTCCCACATCAGTTAAAAATAGTGAAGTCAGAGTTGCTGAGATTGATGGTTGTTTTTGTCTGCATGTGCACATTTATTCGTGCACTAATATTTTTTGAGGTTTTTTTTTTTTTTTTAATGTAGGAGGCTCAGTGGAGGATAGCAAAATTGAAAAGAGATTAAGACCCCACTTGTGCTCAGAGTGCTAACTCTAACTGGAGAGTAAGAGACAGGAGCTAGACTGCTGCTGGATGGGATGTTGTAAGTGTGAAAGCATCTCTCTGGTCTCCTGAGCCATGACTAGTTTTTTTCTCCTAGATCCTTGTTTGTATATTTGATCATGGTTCCCCTTCATGTGGGCTGCTAGAAAGCCCAGCCCCAGAGTAATAATCTAATGTGGTCTATGTTTGGTTTCTTGGTTGACTTTTGTCAATACCCAGTTTTCTCTTTGAGTCTTTTGTCATTCATCGAACACTACCAGCTCTGTGCCAAACTTTGCACAGGCACCTGCTGCAGGAGACATAATTTTGTCCTTACATAGCTCTTGGCCTTCTCAAGAGTACTAGTCAGTATTGCCCAGGCTCAGTGTAGTCAGTGCAGCGTTAAGTATGGGAGTGGCCAGCACAGGCTGCTGCAGGAGATTCATGGCTGGGAAGGAAGAGACTGTGATTTCACAGTGAAGTCACTAGTGAAGCTGAGAGAAGCACTTCAGTTCCAACAGTAGTGATGTCATTATGAAGGGAGACAGCAGCATAGCTGGGGTGGTAAGGGATGTCCAGGGGAGGAGTCACTTGGGAGACGTGATGCATGTGGAAGAGAAAGGTGCTGCCCTGCCCGGGTGAGCTCCCTGAGAGAAGCAGGGATGGGACCCAGAACTTACATGGAACAGTTGGCTCTGTGTGACAGGAGAGAAGTAGGGATGATTGAATACTATCTGAACTGATCTTCCTGTTGCCGTGATAGGGTACCCTGACAAGCCTTGTGAAGGTCAAAGGCTTATTTTGGCCCACAGTTAAAGGATCCATTCCCATTCCATCATGGCAGCAGGAGCTTGATGCAACTGTCACATTGCACCTGCAGTTAAGAAGCAGGGGGTCTCGGTCCCCACACCCACAGCTGTCTCTCCGGCCACAAAAAAATGAAGAAGAAGAAACAGGTGGTCAATGCTGATTCTCAGCTGGCTTCTCCATTGTATGCAGTTTAGGACCCCCACGCTCAGAGAGGGAGTGGGTATTCCCACATCAGTTAACCTAATCAAGATAATCCCTGACAGACTTACCCAGACTCTTGTTCCTTTGCTGGTTCTAGATTTCATCAAGGTGACAATTGAGGGTGTGTTGCGAATTCAGTTGGTATGATAAGTAACCAGGCTAGCTCAAGAGTAACAGGAATACTTTAATGGTTAAAGAGGGGAAACTTACACTGTAAGAATGGGAGTTTTGAAATCCGATAGGTCCGGCGGGCACCTGCATCCCCAGGTTTTTCTACCTGGACTCTAGGTGGCCACACCCTAACTAAATGTGATTGGTTGAAACTATCAGTTGATAGTTTCCGCATCATGTTTGTTTGTTTGTTTGTTTTTTGAGTATGAGTGTTTGCACGCCTGGTGCCCTCAGAGGTCAAAGGAGGAACTGGAATTACAGGTGGTTGTGAGCCACCATGTAGGTGCTGGAAACCAAACAAGTGTTCTTAACACAGTGAGTTCTCTCTCCAGCACCAACAATTAAGGTTAACCATCTCAAGCACCCAGGCAGGCAGGTTTTTATTTGGTGTATAAGGAAGAATGCTTTGGAAAAATGTTAGGGAATAGGGTTGCAAAGAATTGGGATAGCTGAGCCAAGCAGGAAACTGCTCCAAAGCCTAGTAAGAGGCTGTGAGTTGTAGTTTGAGTTTGTGTGGCTTCATTCTTGTGACACAGGAACATGGCTGTAGGAGTTTTGTTCACTCGTGTAGGAAACACTGTCCTGGTGAGAGCCAGGGGATGTGCTAGGTGCCGAAAATCCATTTCCATTAACAACACGGACATCATGGGCAAAGAACACCATTTTAAGTTGAAAATTAAGTAAGCAGGAGTTAGCTAGATCTCCAGAGTAGGAATGGGAAACGGAAGCAGAGGAAAGATGTGCATAATAAAGGTCAAGAGGGGGAAGCTTGTTTGCTCGCTTGTTTTTGCAGTGCTGAGGATCAAACCTAGCTTGCATGTGCTGGGCAAACACCCGACCACTGAGCTAGCCCAGGACCAGGGCTGGTGTGACACACAATAGGAATGGAGAGGAGGGAGAGAGCCAGAGCTCACCGGCCATGTTAGTCTGCAACATGGGAACCACTGACGATTTTTAATATTGCTGAATGGGCTAAGGTTGACACTTAAAATCTGAACAGTAAACAAATAAGTGTTTGCATGCTTTGTACTAGTTTCTTTGATAAAATATGTGTGTATTTTTAATGGGATCCTTTCTTGGGGGTGGTGTATATGTAAACTCTATCTTAACAAGTAGCAGGGGACATTAAAATTCACATATGGCAGCCAGGCTAAGGGAAAGTGTCGTGTGGTGTCAGATCTAAGAAGGAGTCGATGGGTAGTAGACTCTTCGTCTGCTAGAGCATGTGAGAAATACGATGGGGAATGGGGGAGTATGCCCTGCCTTGTGAAGGAGCCTCCATCCCTTGGGTGTGACCTGACCAGACACCACCAGTGACTCCGCCTCTTCTTCCAGAATCACTAGAGCTCTCATGGACTCACTTGGGCCTGAGTGGCGCCTGAAGCTGCCCCCTATTCCTGTGGTGCCTGTTTCAGCCCAGAAGAGATGGAATTCCTTGCCTTCGGAGAATCACAAAGAGACGGCTAAAAACAAATCCAAAGAAACTACAGCTACAAAGAGCAGAGGTGAGCTCTTTCTAAGGAGTTTAGAATCGCCATCTAGAAATTGGCCTCATTTAGCTGTTAGGAAATAAATGAAGTGAAAAACATGATTAAAAGGTCCAGCTTCTTAGAGATTGTCTCCTTGACTGTACAATGATGTCATCAGTGAAAGGCTTAAGTAATACAAGATATGTAAACCTAGCCTGGCACACGGGTGCACATGCTAACTCTCATTCTCTAGCAGTACTTGGAGCGTGTTGCTTAGAATGTTTTTGATTACAAGAACAGGAACTTCCAACATGGCAAAATAATGAAAAAAATGTATTGGCTCAGAATTATACGTGTCATTCCAAACCCCATCCCACTTTTACCTACCCCACAAATCACTAGTTCTTCTGTTTGTTTTTTCAGCTCACTACTTAAAAGATACTTTATTCTATGTACTTAGCTTTTATTTTCCGAGTGTCCTGGTGTAATTAATTGGTCACCGACTCCTGTGACCAGGAAATGAAGTTTTGTAACTATCTCAGCCCCCTCTCCTTTGGAGCATCCTTATAACTAGAAAGTGCTGCCTCCCTGAGAGCACTTTTCCTGGGTGACCCTGGAAAAGGGTGAATAAGCAGACAGACAGAGCTGGGCAACTGCTGCAGGAGATTGTCTGCTGGGAAGCTCTCACTAATGGTCCAGGAGAACTGTCCCAGGCTAGCAAGCATGAGTCAAGACGGGAGTACAGAAGGGACCAGGGATAGGGCTCTTTTATCAATAAATCAGTCTCGGGTAGTGGAAGAGGGCACTCATGACTCTTCTCTGCAGGAAGCTCCCTGCATAGCATGTGAGAGCCAGGTAGTTGCTTTCCACTTTGAGGAGATTGCAGAATGCTAATGAACTAGATGGCCTCAAGGTACCTGTCTGTATTTGTTCCTCTAGATCACTGAACCATGTGTTCTAGGCCCTGTGCTAAGCAGTGGAGCACGGGACAACTTGACCGTTAGGGGAGCTCCTGGCCTAGTGAGAAACTGAGTTATGGTGATGATGCTTTATGATACATGGAGGAAAAGCAGGTGCCATGGAATTGTTAGTGTTTGGGAAGTTTAAATTGAGAAGTCAAGGTTCACACTGGGGCAGGTGATAAAAGTGATATCTTGAGCTGGAGCTTAAAGGATGAGGTCATTAGGGAGGATAATTGGGCAGAGGCAATGGAAGGAACTAGAGAAGGGAAATGCATAAATAAACATGGCTGCAGAGTGTGGAGAGAATATTTCGGAGCCCAAGTGAAACTGAGTCTGCATGCATCCACCCTACAGAATGTTCGCCACAGAATGTTTGGTAATAGCAGAACAAAACTAGAAATAACCCAGGTCTCCACAAACAGGGGACAAATCCTTCCTGGAATTTTGGGAGTGAAAATGTATCAACTACAGGTCCGTGTATTAACACAGACAAATCAGGGGAATAGGATGTTGAGGGGGAAACAACCAAGCCATAAATGACTATATAGAAATACTTGATTCCTTATGTGAAGCTCCATGGCGAGTGGGTTATAAGTGATTTGTATCCATAGATGGAGTTTATATTGATTGGGATACTTAGCTTATAGAAGGGGGGAAGCACAGAGTCAGAATAGTTTCTTTCAAGAGTGGATGGGCTGAGGAGAATCCACAGGGCTTTGGGTCCTAGTAATAACTCCTAAGCAGGGGATGTGTTGGGGCGCTAATTTTATTCCCACAACTTTGCCCTGGTTGTAAATATTGACTGTTTACCATGATGGGTTTTTTTTTAAAGATTTATTTACTATGCATACAATGTTCTGTTAACATATTCACCAGAAGAGGCACCAGATCTCATTACAGATGGTTGTGAGCCACCATGTGGTTGCTGGGAATCGAACTCAGGACCTCTGGAAGAGCAGCCAGTGCTCTTAACCTCTGAGCCATCTCTCCAGCCCCTACCATGATGGTTTTTAAAGATTAAATGTGATGCTGTGGAATGAGACTGGGAGCAGCGTGGGTTTTTCCTTCTTCTCTGCTCTCTCCCCTTAAGGGCTGGAGCAGAGCTGCGTGTGGCAGGTGAAAGTGGATCCTCACAGCAAAGCAGGACAGGCCCTCTTCAGCCCCTTTCTGAAACCTAGAAGGCACAGCCTTCCTTTCCTGGATGCCTCTATTAAGTTTGTAGGGTATTCTCCACTTCTCGGTATTAGTCTCACAGCCGATCCTGACATAGCCCTTCACACTGGGGAGGAAACTGAGGCACTGAAGTTAAGTGGGTCGTGCAGAACATTCCAGCTACCCAGTGGCAGTGCTATGGGTAAACCTGGCCTGCTTTTTATCTTGTATATGATATGCATGTGTGTGTGTTTGTGAGTCTCCATCTTCTAATGAAAACCTTTAATTGACTAGAAGCCACTAATTAGAGGACCGAGTAGTCAGAAAGAATGGTTTGCAGCCGCTCAGGCAGTCCCTGGCTTAAAACAGGTGATGCCAATCTCATCTGAGCCCCTGATCCATGGTTTTTTCCTCTCTGAATTTGTGTCTAGTGCCTTCTGCTGGGGATATGGAGAGAGCCAAAGTTCTGAAGGAAGAAGGCAATGAGCTTGTAAAGAAGGGCAACCATAAGAAAGCTATTGAGAAGTACAGTGAAAGCCTCTTGTTTAGTAGCCTGGAATCTGCCACGTACAGCAACAGGTATCTTCTGCGCAGCTGCTGGCCTCGGGGTTTCTCCAAAGGCTTTTCTGAAGGCTGGGGTGTGGCTCACTGGGGGAGTGCTGGCCTCCCGTGGGCTCCAGGGATTGGGATGAAGCTCAGAGAATACTTGGACTCCTGATTGTGGAGGCTTTGGGTCTTGTCAGGTAGTCGTGTGCATTCCCACCTCCTTCACTACTGAGCAAGGAACTGACAGTGGCACCGATAAAGGGGTGGAGATTAAAGAGATGCTCAACTGTCATCTTCATTATCTGTCCTAGCCCTCATCCCAGAATTTTAAGCTTTCATTGTCAACACAGCTCCCTTGCCTGCTCTCTGCCCATGGCTGCTCTTACCCACCTATTTCTGTCCCTTCTGGCCTAGAGCCCAGCGAGTGGAGTACCTAATTGTCTGGCTAGAATAGGAAGAAAGGGTACGATCTGACTGAGTGCAGACCCTTGTGCCTGTAGCAGGCTCTGCAGCAGGAACTGCTATTGGAGAGCAGAAAGCCCAGGAGCCAAAGCACCTCTCCCCCTTTATGTGAGACTCGCTGCTCTATACTGGTGCTCGGTGTAGGTGGCAGAGACGGCACACGCGTATACACACACACACACACACACACACACACACTGTTGAGTGGGACTTAACTGTTCTACACTGATGCTCAACGGTGTAGGTGGTAGACAGGTATTACTGGTTTTTAAAGTTGAGAAAATCAAGGCACTGTCTAAGCTCTGACAGCCTTTACATGGCAGTGCAGAAGTGGAATCTGGCCTCAGTGAAACCCACTGGTTGTATTGTCAGAGGCTAGATATAATCAGCAAGAGGCCATGTCTCATCCACACATCGATACCCACACACATTCATTATGGAACATCTTTGGGGGGATGGCTTGAGACGAGGTTTCTCTGTGTAACAGCCTTAACTGTCCTGGAACTCACTCTGTAGACCAGGCTGGCCTCAAAATCACAAAGATCCGCCTGCTTCTGCCTTCTGAGCGCCGGGATTAGAGGTGTGTACCATCACCTCCTGGCCAGTGTAGAACATCTTTAATCTGGGAGCTGGAGAGCTGGCTGAGGTCAAGAGCATGGTTCCTAGCGTCATATTGAACAATTCACAGCTACCTATAACTTCCATTGCCTGGGCACCTGCCCACACATGGTACACATAAACACATGCAGGCACAAAGACAATAAATCTTTTCCAAAAATCTTTGATCAGATAGAACTTCCTTGTTCCTTAGGAAACTTTTAAGATAAAACGTGTTTCCAGGCAGTGAGATGACCCAGCAGGTAGAGGTGCTTGCCACACAAGTTTCCAAGTTCTGGTCCCCAGAGCCCACATGTAATAAAGGTGAAAAGAGAAAACTGACTCCACATGTATGTCGTAGCATATACACCCACGTACACATATCATGTACACAGACAATATTTTTAGTTGAAGAAAATTTAAGAATCATGTTTCACACTATAGCAGGGTGCTTTGATGCCCCTACTGAAACACTTGTGCAGAGGCCGAGGCAGCGTTCTGAAATCGGCTAGTGCTTCTTCAGTGAACCATGGAAACCCTGTTCCAGGAGATGGTATAAGAAATTCAGTAGATTTAGCTCACTCACGTTTGGTTTTGCTTCTTAAGAGTGAAAAGAGAACTTTTAGTTTAAATTTGGATCAAATTTGGGCCTGACTTTCTGAGCTGATTGAACCAGGGTACTTCCTGTGTTAGGCTAACTTGTAAAGGAAGCTTGTGACCCACTTGCTCCATGTTTGTGGCATCAACTCCCTCCTTTGGCTAAGCTCCTTGGCCTTGATGCTCCAAGATACTCATTAGCTCATTCTTCTAAACAAATATTGTCTTTTTACCATGGCTTGGAAGAATTTTGTTTACATACTGTGCTTTAAGCAAATGTATCTGGCTCCACTTTCCTTCGTTTATAATATGCTAATTTAATAAGTGGTCTTTCCCCTTGGGTGGGGGTGCAGTGCCAGGCATCATACTGAGGGCCTCATGCATGCAAGGCCAGCACTCTGCCACTGACCTATACTCCAGCCCGGTTAGATTTTTGTTTTGTGTTTGCATTTTAGCTGTGATGATTCCAGAATTTATCAGGAAAAAATAAAAACATGAACATTTGGTTTAAGTGTGGGGAGAAGAGGTATTCATTCAATAAATAAGGTTGGGTTGACTATGTGGGGGTTAAATACAAATTCTTCTCTGTTTTTAAATAAAGTTTTAGAAGAACGCAAGTCAAATGTAAAAACAAAACAATTGTGGGAGAACCTTACAGCGCAGAAGGAAAACCCCACAGAAGTTGTAAGGATAAATTGGGTAGCTTTGGTTTTATATGAAAACGCCTTATAGAAAGATGCTCAGCTTTTCATGTTTATACACAACGCCCTGGATGTTGTGCCCAGCAGGACCAGGAAAAAAGTAACTAAACATTTTCTTTCATCTTCACAGAAATTAAAATTTGAGGCCCAGGTTTATTACAGTTATAGAAAAAGAGATTCTTGGTAACTCCTTCAGAGTGCCTGGCAATAGCAGAATTTGAACTATTGGTGTTTCTTGATCTAGCAGCCTCCTCCCCAAGGGAGTTTACTGCGACATTCTATACTTAACATGCTGGAAACGGTGAAAATACTTACAGAGAGGTATTTGGTAAAACAAATGATGCCATATCCAACTAGTGAGTGCTCTGTGGCCACTGAATCAGTGGTGAGGGGCCAAAGTGACGGCTTCTTCTAGTGATTGTCTTTGAAGAAAGGACCAGGCTTGGATGATGAGAAATGACAGTGGGTATTTTCCTCATTTTATTGTGAGACATTTCAAAGTATGGGAAGTTGGAAATATGTAAGTACCTTAAACACACATTTAAATTCTCTAGTTGATACACGGTGCTGGGGACCCTATCCAGTGCTGACCTGTACTCTGTCCCTGGCCCAGTCCATCTTACTGTTGATTGTTCCAAAGTGATTGCTTACATCTTTGCACTCCACCCCTGAAACACCAGCCTGCACGGTTAATTAGGATTAATATTCATGCACTTGTTTTTCTCTGTTGAGGGAAGTGCTTTGGAGATTTTGCTTAAAGTCCCTGATGCCGGGTGGTAAACGGCAGAAGTGGACAAGGCCAGGCTCAGGGTTCCTTCAGACCCACTGGTCTGAGCTCCAGCTCTGCCCCTCACTAGTAGGTCTTGGACAAGTCCCTTGACTCCTAAGCCAATGATGAAGCTTCTCATAGCCTTTGCATCTGCAGAAAAGGCTAGGGAGCTGGAGAAATGGCTCATCAGTTAAGAACACTGGCTGCTCTTCCCGGGGACCAGGTTTCAGTTCTCAGCTTCCTCATGGTGGCTCACAGCCACCTGTAACTCTAACTCCAGGTGATCCAACACCTCTGTCCTCCCTAGGCACCAGCACGCATGTGGCAGTCACATGCACACATAAGCCTCCATCTTGCATAAGGCTAAGACTTGAGAGGATTGAGGTGGAAAGCAACAGCTCAGAATGGGTGCCTAGTGAATCAGGTCGTCCCCAGCTGCCTCCATCTTGCATGTGGGGATCCACAAGTGACTGAGCTTCTGCAATGGTCTTTCCACATCAGAGCGCTCTGCCATCTGGTCCTGAAACAGTACAAGGAGGCAGTAAAGGACTGCACAGAAGCCCTCAAGCTGGACGGGAAGAATGTGAAGGCCTTTTACAGACGGGCTCAAGCCTACAAGGCCCTGAAGGTAAAGGATCCCTGCCCAGAGGCCCAGCCATAACTGCAGAGATGTATGCTGGTGCTGGCACTTGCTGTGTTCTGTCTCCCGGGCCCTGCCTTGACTCCAATCTAGGGTTGGAAACATTCTCCTGCTTCTCCAGCTGTTCTCACCTCCTCGGTCCCTTCCCAACTTCTCTTTTCTCTCTCCTAGGACTATAAATCCAGCCTTGCAGATATTAGCAGCCTCCTACAAATTGAACCCAGGAATGGCCCTGCACAGAAGTTACGGCAGGAAGTCAACCAGAACATGAACTAAAACCCCAAGAGGGCAACAGGAACCCTCTACCTGACCTTCCCAGAGAAGCTAGGGGCTTCCCCTGCATCTGTCCCCAAAACCCAGCATGCCCCTAAGGGAGTGCAAAAGCAACCCCACTTTGCCCCTTGGAGAGGTAGCAGCCTTCCACCTGAGAAGCTTCGCTTGTTCAAATTAAGTCCATTTACAGACAAGCACAGGACATTTTTTTCAGAAAGGTCCCCATTGGAGCTAAAGTGTGAAGCTACAGCCCTGGGCTCATCCCCTTGCTTCTGCCTGGTCCTTGTCAACAAAGTACTTGGCGATTGTCATGACCCAGATGTGCCGCAGACCGATTGTTGCCCTGTGGTGTCCCAAGACAGCACACCTCTTCAGTTAATCTGAACTGGGAGGGTAGTGTTGACAGGCTAAAGTGCTGGCTTACCTACACCCGAAGCGGCCTGTTGAGCTGGTTCTCCAAGGCTGCCATTTCCCCAAGGGTACAGCTGCTGTCTGCACCCTGTCCTTGGCACAGTGTCCTGTGTTGAGCCCCAGTGCCTTTAGTCAGGCCCTTTGTGGGAAGGCAGAGCCTGACCCTTGGAGGCTCTGTGCTGTTGCCTTCTGTATGGAGCTACCTACGGTTCAAAGAGCCCAAATTCCTCCTGGGATGGGGAGAGAGAGGCCTCCTTGAGATTCATGTCCCTCCAGCCTGAGCAGGAACTGACCTTTCCCCCAACAGCAGCCCCTCAGGCTTCTTTGTTGTTGTTGTTAATATGTTGAAGTTAATTGAACTGATTTTATTGAACTGTGTGTTGCTGTTGCATTAAAAGATTTTCTTCTGTACAATCGGCTTTTGCACGTTTGTCTTCTCAGCCTTGCACTAGAAACTCAGTAGTGATAAAAATTGTGCTTTGTTGACTGTAGCACAAAATAGAAAATAAAAACAAGCTACATCTTACATGTACCTTTCCTATTGCTGAATTTCAACCCTGTAAAAGACATGTTAATTTAAATATATTTTCACTTATTTCCTTAATAATATAGAATGGTCTATGAAAAAAACAGCCACTGGTTTTTGGACATTCATCTGTTTACAAAGCAAATTTTTGGAACAGCCCAGACATTGTGTATAGTTCAAGGGAAACAGGGTAACAAGATCGGTCCCTGCTCTCAGGGCAGTGATCAGATAGCTGCCTGAGTATAAAGCTGCACCTGACTTAGTCATCGTGGAGCTGTCCAGCGCTCAACTATTGTCTTGCCTGCCTCCAATGACGAGGTAAAGATCCACTGGTAAGTACAGCACGAACTGAGATCAGAAGAAAAAGCTAAGCGCTGGAGATATAGCTCAATGATAGAGCATTTGCCTAACATGCACAAGGCCCAGGGTTCAAGACCCTGCACCATAAAAAAGTAAAGGGGGAAGCTACCCACTGTGGAAATTAGTATAGAGGTCCCTCAGAGAGTTCTGGGGATATGTGTAGAACCTGTCTCGAGGGCTGGAGAGATGGCTCAGAGGTTAAGAGGACTGATTGCTCTTCCTGAGGTCCTGAGTTCAATTCCTAACAACCACATGGTGGCTCACAACCATCTGTAATGAGATCTGGTGCCCTCTTCTGGCGAGTAGGCATACATGCAGATCGAACACTGTATACATAATAAAAATCTGAAAAAAGTTAAAAAACTACCTTGAAAAAAAAAAAAAACACCTAGCAGTTACCATTCCTTAAAGACAACTGTACATCCATGTTTATTGTGGCAGCATTCACAAAAGCCAAGATGTAATGAATCAGCATAAACAGCCGTCAACAGGTGAATGCCTGAAATGTGCACATAGTGGGTGTGATAGCATGTGTGTGCACAGTCTATACCTGTGGACATCAGAGAGCCGCTTTGTGAAGTTTCCTACCTTTCATGAGTTCCAGGTGTCAAACTCAGGTCACCAAATTTTTGTGGAGAGCTACATTACCTGGTTACAGGTAGAAAGAATTGAAGAGGAGCAGAGATGGATTGCATATGGAAGATGAGGGAAGGGAAATGACAGCAAGTGGGGAGACCTTGGTTTTAGAATAGAATGATGGTGGGAGACTTTCCTGAGAACACTTGAAGACAAAACCAGAGGGACAGGGAGCTCGAAGCTTTAGTGAATTGGACTTGTTACTGAGAGTCTTAAGAACTAAGGGTGGATAGGGCATAAGATCTGTGGTCCAGTAGCTTCCTCAACTAAGTACAATTGAAAATGGGGTTGTAGAGTTGTAGGGAACTGGAGAGGTGGCTCAGCGCTTAAGATTACTGCCCTACCCTCCCTCAGACACAAGAAAGCCTCCTGGGAGGCAAGGCAGATTTTGCAGCATTTTTTAATATACAAAAGAAAAAAATTAGCAGTGGACACTGTCCAGCCTTCATTCCACATCTAAAGCTCGAGAACAGAGAGACCACTCAGGAAATAAGTTAGCATTCACAGGACCTTAGAACCACGAGCAGAAATGCTGTGCTCGGAAGTCAAGGGAGTGCAGGTTCCAATCTCAGTGGGGAAAGGAAAAAAAATGTTCCCAAAGTATATAAGACACCCAGTCTTAGGAAGGTAGACTAACTCACAGCAGGCCAGGCCTTCAGACGAGGGAATGGAGCCAGCCAGTAAACCTTGAGGCCTGGGGGACACCTGGCATGAGAACACTCCAGTTACTGTGCATGTCTCCTGTGACTCGGTCAGCTTCACCCAACTCCGAAGCCACCAACACATCACAGCGAGTATTTGAATGTCAGCCTCAGTGGGGTGTTCTCCAGGGTCTCCTGACAGCGACTCAGCTGCTCTGCCGTGGGTCCTCCCACCCCCAGCTACCCACTCTGCTCAGTTCCTGTTGCTTTCTGCTGACTCCAGTTCCTGATGAGCCCACAGCACTGCCAGCGCCTCTTCTATCTATGGGACACAAGAAAGAGGGGCTTAGAGCAGTTGCCCAATAAGGCTCCAGAAGAGCCATGACTTCCCTTTGCCTCAGCATGGTAAAGGATTCATGGAGCCCTCGTACTCTGCCATGCCTAGGATCCCAGCCCCACTGCCACCTTCTCAGATAGAGGTACCACTGCTGGACATGACTCTATACAGTCAGAATACGGCTACTTGTATTGAAGCTTCGCTAGAGAGCTACACAGAGCTCATCTGAAATCCAGCAGATTGGTGTCGACGGCCTGCCGTAAGCTATCGAGAACAGCCCTTCCTCTTTGCTGCGCTGCCACCCAGCCTCCACCTGCCTTGGCATGGAGGGACTCTGGGGACTCCAGCAAAAACAGAAGCTCCAGGTTGTCCATCTCCAGCAGCATGCCTGTGATCTTGCCAGTCAGTGGGGCGCAGGTATCGTGGATGAGGGAGTAGAGGCGTTCCCCTGTGTGGAACAACCTGAGAGCTTACGCACATGCCCGCCTCAAAGCCCAGCACCCGGGAGTGGTGGCAGCCATGGAGTGAAGCAATGAGGGTGTCTGGGATCTTGCCCTAGAACCTGTCACCCCAAGCTGTGTCATTTAACCTTACTGGAAACTTCTCTTTTCACCTCTATGAAGTGGGCATCGCAAACCCGCCTCAGAGGAATATCTGAAGGGCCGAGGGGAATATTATATGTGAAGAGATCTACAGCAAAGTCAGTTAGGTTTCAAGACTCCATTTGGGAGAAGCGGTTCTCACTGGACACACTGGGATTCCAGACAGGATGTAATGCTCAACTTGAGACTTCGGGGTGTGGGAGGTAAACACACACCATATCAGGTATTTCTAGCAGTACAACCTAGTTTCGGTGTCTGCCCATCTTGACAACAAATGGGGGGACACTCCAGAGTGCGGGTGCTTACGCGGGTGTAGAAAGGTCTTCCCATAAAGAGTGGCACTGTTTACAGACATTAGACGTATGTAATTTTCTTCTGTGTTGAGGGACATAAAATGACAAAACCTAGTGGGTAACCTAAGGAAACAATGGGGCAGTGGCAATGAGGGCCTTCAGCCAAGGGACTCGAGGTCCACGTGATCACGGAGAGTGTGCCGACCAGGATACAGGTTGCTCATTCATTCCAACATTAGTAACGTCACATTCATGTACATGTGCATGCCTGCGTGGTGTGTGCGTGCATGTGGTATGTGTGTGTGCAGGTCTGTGTGTCTGAGGCTGGAGGAAGATATCAGGTATCCTGTTCTATCCCTCTGTACTTTATTCCCCGGAGACAGTGCCCCTCACTGGCCCTGAAGCTGCCTGTTCTGCTAGGCGCGTTGGCCAAAAAGTTCCTGCCATCTTCCTGTCTTCATCCCACAACTCTGGAGTTACAGGAGCACACAGCCATGACCAGCTTCTCTATGGGACCTAGAGATTCAAACTCGGGTCCTCAAGCCTAAACAGGAAGCACTCTTACCTACTGAACCATCTCCCCAGTCCCCATGAGTGCCATCTTTCGTTGGAGCCTGTCAGAAACTCCAGGGCTAGAGAGGAATGGCATTTGGAGCTCCGAGTTTAGAGGGAACCACCCGTGTTTACCCACCGCATGGTTATTTCCCACCTCCTGCAGTGGGCACCAGGAGACAGGTGAAATCTGACCAGGGAACCCCCTGGAAGAGGTGTGAAGACATGAAATGACCACCCTGGACTGTTTCCCAGTAGAAACCCAAGGGCATTCTCCTACTCTGCTTCTTGGCCCTGTTCCACATGCAGGAATCTCCCACCTAGAGTCCGTGTGAGCTGGAGAAAGCTCTGGGAGCATCAGCCACTAGTTTTCTAAGGCAAGAGGGCACAGGCTTAGCAAGGCAGCTGAGATGAAACTACCTCGTTCCCAAGTCTGTCCTCACTCAAGCTGTTCCCGGCATGCTAGGCAGCTCTCAGCCCTCCTACCTGCCCCAGGATGGGGGAGCCAGCCACTCACCAATCATCTGTTTCTGTTCATGCAGGGGTGCGGCAGCCAGCATGGACACAGTCAGAGGCTGATGGCCAGGGACATATACAGCCGACTCCTGGACCTGCACATGGTGCCAGGAACACATTCCTTAACCATATGGATGGGAAAGGCCTCATGCACTTACCCCATCAGGTGAACATAAACCTCCAGGAAAGGTTCTGGAAGAGGGAAGCAACGTCTGCACCATCAGGTGGGACAGAGAATCCCTAACAGGGGCGTGGACTAGAAGACAAAGTTACGCTCAGAGATGCTGTGACCCAATGAAGGCCCTTCAAAAACAGTCACACGAGGGGGCTGGAGAGATGGCTCAGTGGTTAAGAGCATTGCCTGCTCTTCCAAAGGTCCTGAGTTCAATTCCCGGCAACCACATGGTGGCTCACAACCATCTGTAAAGAGGTCTGGTGCCCTCTTCTGGCTGCAGACATGCACACAGACAGAATATTATATACATAATAAATAAATAAATATTTTAAAAAAATCTTTAAAAAAAAAAAAACAGTCACACGACAGCCACACTTCACTAACCACTGAGCCCAATAAAGCACTCTTCTTGACAAGCTTTACGAACATCAGAAGTAAGCGTATATCTCAGTGGTGCATGTGTGAGACAGACCTATATAGTTCAGGATGGCCTAGAACTCACTAGGTAACCTGGGCTGGCCTAGAACTCTTAATCCTCCTTCAGCCCTCTTACATCTTGCTAAATTTAAAAGTAGGTATTGCTGTTTAGATACTGTTGTTCATTTTTCAAGAAATCATTAGAACAAGACATATTGAAATTCTAGACATGCTTCAATAATGTTGAATTTGAAACCTTTGGAGGGGAATAAAGAGAAGCGTGGCCTTTTGTTTAATTATAATAAACATTTTTAGTCCTATTTTGAAGCTTAATCTCATTCCTTCAGTACTCAGTGTGTTCTTAGAATTCCTTCTCCTGATACAGGAAATTCACATTCATTTTGGCAATAACCTAGACAAAAAGTTTGCAACCAATAAAATGTGACTATGGTTCTTTCTCCCCTGTTAGTAGGAATGCTCTTTGGCTGATTACACATAATAGTAAATGAAATTTTATAAGCCAAGAAAAGCAAATGCCAGAGAGAAAACACGTTAGCCAAAGTTATGAATCAGGGGAGCACAATGAGTAGGCAGCCTTACCCCGTGGGCACTGTGTGCAGACGCAGGTCCTCTGTGTGTCAGGAGAGACTGGCCTGGAATAGAGCATCCCTCCCCACCTGGGCCTGTAGTCTGGGTACCAATGTTGACTGTAAAAAAAAAAAAAAAAAAAAAGAAAGAAAGTTTCAAGTAGCCACTTAGAAAAAAGTAGATAGCAAATTTCAGTGGAGCATTAAAAAATTTGTGTACCATAGACCAGAATGTCGGGTAGACAGCAATGATAGAAATACAATGTACAACACATCCAGCAATCTCAGCTCTAGATATGTACTCAAAAGAACTGAAAGCAGGGTCTCGAGGAGATAGTTGTAAATCCGTGTTTATAGTAGCAGTATTCATGGATGAGAGCTCACAGGTGGAAGTGAGCTCACATGGACGAGAGCTCAATCTGTGTGCTCATCAACAGGTGAATGAATGCATAGCCAAAATCTCCATATGCAGGGAACTGCTACATGCTGGAACATCCCTGAATCTTGAGGACGCTGTGCTAAGTGAAAGCCAGTCACAAAGGACTGACAGTCCGATTCCATTTGCATGAAGTAACCATACTCAAATTCATAGAGACCATTGCTTCTCAGCCTTTTGGCAAAGAGCCACTGAAAATTCAAAGAGCCAAAAATTGAATGGTGGTTTTTCAGGGGCCAGAAAGGATAAAATGAAGAACTCCAGCTAATGGGGAGTCCAGTTATAAGCCAGAAGGCTCTAAAGACAATTGCGTAAAATACTGCAGTTCACACTCCACAGTGGGAACACACTGGATGCCACTAAACTATGGGCTTAAAAATAGCAATGCTCGGGGCTAGAGAAGTGGCTCAGTGGATAAGAGCACTGCCTGCTCTTCCAGAGGACCGGGGTTCAGTTTCCAGCACCCACATGGCAGCTCACACCTGTCTGTAACTCCAGTTCAAGGGGTCTGACATCCTCGCACAGATACGCATACAGATAAAACACGAACATTTAAAGAAAGTACTAAAACTGTCACTGTTCTTGCGGAGTACTGGAATTCACTTCCAAGCACCCACATAGCAACATACAACTGACTGTAACTCTAGTTCCAGGGTATCCAGCACCCTCTTTTGGCCTCTGTGGGTACTGCATGCATATGGTGCACATACATCCATGGAGGCAAACACTCATGCACAGAAAATAAAAATAAATTTTTTTTAAAAAAATAAAGCAGTAAATTTTATATTGTGCATATTTTACTACAGTTGAAAAATATAACAAGGAGCATGTATGCTGAAGCCTGACAACAACAGAAGACCAGGGATTTCATTTGGCTCATTCAGGCGGAATCCCCGAAGAAGCCCCAGGGCTGAAAGGAGGGCCAGCACAGAGATGTGAGGATACTAGCCAACAGATACTCTTGTCTTCGAGCCACAGCAGTGTCGATACTTACTAAGACTCGAATCCTCCCATCTGGGAACTCACCAACCCTCAGAACAATGGGCCTACTATTTGTATCCCTATTTCAAGATTAAGTCTGGAGAGATAGCAATCAGAAGGGGCACAAAGTGACTCCCAAGGTCATTTCTGTTACAGACAGCCTCCAAAGCTGGCCTGGCTCACCAAGAAAGCAGAGTCCTCACAGAGCCTGATCTAAAGTCCCCTCCACTGCCAGCCCCAGGGATAAGATTCTGCTCCCCCACTGACCCCCTTCCATCCCAGATCCCGGCCTTGCTCACTGCACTCACCTACGCTCTGCAAGTGAGGTATATGGCTGGAAGCCTGGCAGGCACTGTCCAGGCGAAGATAGGAGTGCTGCATCGTGCTTAGAGACTGGACCACTGAGGCAGCTGGAGGGCAGGCAGCACAGAGAAAAACAGAGGGTTTGGGTTACGGTCAAAGCAGCACACTGTGGCCTGAAGTTCCCAGGGCTGGGGAGGAACTAGAGATTCACAGCAGAGATAGAGAGTCGATTTACCTAGACCAAGAACTCTAGGGAGATTGTATAGAAACCTGCAAATGACAAAACCCGCTCACATCTCTCCAGGCCCTGAAGTTCTGATTCTACACTTTAGTCCCAAGAGACCTGAGTGTAAGCTTGGAACTTAGAAGGCCACTCAGCAACAGTTGAGCCAAAGGAGTTTCTTTCATTTTTTTTCCTTGGCACCGCAAGAATTTTCAGCCCCAAATCAGAGTAGTTTTTGGAGATAACTGACAATAGCCACACTGTGTCCTTGTCAGGGTTGCCACAGTGTTTGCTGCTACATAAACATTTCATTTGGTCCCAAGTTGGAAAGGGGTAACTGAGGCTCAGAGGAGGGAAGGAACCAACTCTGAGAAATGCAAAGTGAGGCTTGGCCCCAGAGTTATAGACTGCCTCCATTTTGGGGGGCTGGAGGGGTTTGAGACAGGGTTTCTCTGTGTGGCCCTGGCTGTCCTGGAACTCACTTGGTAGATCAAGTTGGCCTTGAACTCACTGAGATCCTTCTGCCTCTGCACTTCTGAGTGCACTGCCAAGCGCTGGAATTAAAGGCCTGTGCTGCCGCCACCCTGCTATACTGCCTCTTCTTTTGATGCTCACACCCACAAGCCTTGCTGAACATAGAAAGGCTGGGTCACTTACATGAATGTCCGTGGGACTGGGCTGTCCACCTGGGGTCAGGCTGGATGGGAGCCATGGAGCCAGAACCATAGTACATGGCCTGTGCTGTAGACTGTGGGAGAAGAGGACCCAAGGTGAGAGGCGCTTTGCATCTTCTCGGGGACACCACGGCCAGATCTGCACTATCCCCTGCAGGAGATAACTCAGGCCTACAAAGCTAACGTGAGTGCTCCATTCTCCCATCTCAGGGTAAGACCGCAGATTTCTTTCAACCATTGTTCCTTACCCTAGCTCAGTGACCTAGATAAAGTATGTCACTTACTCCAGGTCTTGAAAGCACAACCAATTGCTGACGGATGTTACCGAGCCAGTGGTCTTCAGTCATGCATATCTTTCTACTGTTCTAAGTTCTAGGGTGTCATTCCCCTAGCCATCCTCCTCAGAACAGAACAGCCAGGTCATGCCAAGGTGCAGACGGCATCTGTCTGAGTTGGGAAAACGCTACAAGCACTATGGCTGTTTAGGAGAGCCAATGGATTCTGACATAACTGGAGAAGATAATGTATACAATAAAGCAATTAAGGTTACTTTTTTTTGAGACAGAGGTATCTCTGTAAAATGTTGGCTGTCCTGGAACTTGCTCTGTAGACCAGGCTGGCTTTGAACTCACAGAGATCCACCTACCTCTGCCTCCTGAAGGCTGGGGTTAAAGGTGTGTGCCACCACCACCCTACTTTAGGCTTCAGTACTTAGTGTAAGACCTCCCAAACTCATTTAACCACACAGTCCCTTCCATACAACACACAGGAACCTCACACAGACTGGAAGACAAGATAGCATGCTTTGCCCCTTTAAAGATGGGGCTAGTGAGACTTCAAGGGGTTGGAGCAGCTTTCCCAAGGTGTTTTCAACAGAACCTATATTTGTGAAGTTCCATGCCCCTCTGGGAGCTGTAGGCACACTGTCACCTGGGACACAGCAGGCACTAAGTAGTTGGTAGTTTGCTGGAAGGAGCTCAAGACAGGGCGCGACAGCTGCCGCCTATACTGGTTGGTCAAGATGGCCTTCCGCTCTTCCTTGCGCTGTGCCAGGGCCACATACAGAGGCTTAGTGCCCACGATGCGCCCATTCATCTCGGTCACAGCCTTTGTTGCCTCTTCTGGAGAGGAAAAGCAGACAAAGCCAAACCCCTTGCTGTGGCTACTTTCTGTCATCACCTAAAAGCAAGACAAGACAAGGGTTGCTGGGCGCAGGGAAGCATGACTCCTGGGATACAAGCTTCTCCCCTGGGACCACACCCAGCACTGAGCACATCCTGTGACAGCCTGCGATAGAGGGACGAACCACACACTCCTCATTTGCTGAGGCCTACTGTATGCCCCGCACTTCACGAGACTTTGTGGCTCACACCCGGACTCCTGATTAGGGAGGCACAGCTGGGATTAAAGGCGTGCGCCACCACTGCTCGGCTCTGACAATCTTATTAATTTTGTTCTAAGCAAAATACTCTTAGAAGAGGACCAAAAACTCATCAGGACCAGATGTCATTGCATGTGTGTGCATGTGGGTGTGTGCATTGCATGTATGCATGTGTGTGCATGCGGTATGTGTTGCATGTGGTGTGTACATTGCATGTGTGTGTGCGTGCGGGGGGTGTGCACATGTGTGCATGCAGGTGTGTGTCATGTGTACACGGAGGCTGAAAAAGGATGTTGGACATCCTGCTCTATCACTCTCTATCTTATTCCTTTGAGACAGAATCTCTCACTGTACCTGAAGGTAGGCTGGAAGCCATCCAGGCCCTGCCATCCTCCTGTCTCCACCCAACATAGTACTGGGGTTACAAGCACATATTTAGCAGAGTTAGGTTTTTACACAGGCTATGGGGATTTGAACTCAGGTCTTCATGTTTGCACAGAAAGTGCTCTTATCCTCTCTTCAACTCAGGGACCACAAGTCTTGATGCAAAAATATTGTTAAGAATTTCTGTTAGCAGATAGGTGTGTGTGTGTGTGTGTGTGTGTGTTTTGTTTTATGTTTTTTGAGACAGGATTTCTCTGTAGCTTTGGAGCCTATCCTGGAACTAGCTCTTGTAGACCAGGCTGGCCTTGAACTCACAGAGATCCACCTGCCTCTGCCTCCCTAGTGCTGGGATTAAAGGTGTGCGTCACCACTGCCCGGCTCTATATTTTCTATTTTATATAAAATGCAATAAAAATTAAATGAACGAAGGTGAGTACATTGCCTGCTGTAAATAAGCTACTGGCAAGTTCACAGTAAATTTCACTCAGACTTTATTAACTTTATTCTTCCCTTTGAAAATCTATCTGCTGGGGCTGCAGAGGTGGCTCAGTAGTTAAGAGCACTGGCTGTTCTTCCTGAGGTCCTGAGTTCAATTCCCAGCAACCACATGATGGCTCACAACCATCTATAATGAGGTTTGGTGGCCTCTTCTGACATACAGGCAGAACACTATATACATAATAAATAAATAAATCTAAAAAATTAGACAAATCCCCCTCCTACCCCTGCTCCCTGTCTCCTCATAGTCAAGCCAAAGACTATCTCTACTTCCTCCAGGAAGCCCCCTCCTTTCTCCCCGAGCCCTGCATCTCTATCTCCAGCACTGCCTCCCGTCATCTGCGTCTATGCATATGTATGTGCGCATGTGCGGAAACACATGTTCATATGTGTGCAGGTTAACATGCAAGTGTCTACAGAGACCAGAGGATAACCTGCACATATATAATAAAACATAATAAAGTTTTAAGTTAAAAAAGAAAATCAAATGTTCAGGTCATGTCCTGGAATTCTCCGTGCTTCTTGTCTGACCCGGATGAGAAGCCAGGGCTGTGAACCACACAGGCCACGCTTCACCTTCATCTTGTGAATGAGACATAGACTCAGCCTCCTTCACAGTCATGGAACTGCTAGGCAGAACAGCCATTTGTCACCTCTTAGGGACTTCGCAAGACTGGGCACACAGCTAGCACTCAACAAATGAGGAAGAATGAGTGAAGAGGGACGAGTGACAGCTCGTTTTCCAGATGGGTAAACTGAGGCCCAGAAATAGGGTAAGTTTCTGGAATCTGACATATATGGTATCTATGGATGTTGAGTAAAACAAGGTTATATTGAGTGCATCGAGCCCAGCTCTACAGCTAGAGTATACGTTTAATGTCTTCCCAGACAAGGTTGCTGATAGACCTCCAAAGGTGTGGGCCAGAACCAGAAAGAGGAACTCAACCCAAAGTCCCTGGAAGCCATGCAAGAGGCTGGAGGTGTGCAAGGGTGAGAAGCTGGGGGTTCTGCAGGGGTGAGAGCGTGAAGGGCAGGGCAGGGAGTGCTGCGGTCCTCACCTTAGCACTGGTGATCACTCCATAGGCAGAGAAAACTTCCTTCAACCTCTCGTCGTTGATGGAGTCGTCCAGGTTCTTCACGTAGAGGTTCACACCCTGGAAGAAGGGATACTGCTCAATGCCCCCTCCCCTCTTGTCCCAGACTGCCTGGGGTGGGGTCAGTGGTTGGCAGGGCCACAAGGGACGTGCAGGGCTAAGCCTCATGTAGCCACTCAGCCTGCCTGTCCCAAGTTACTGCAGCTCCCGTAACGTCTAAGGCCCACAACTGCTCCCACACATCTGCACAGAACCCAGCCTCCCATTCCACACGCGGGGACCACAGAAGGCGGCCTGAGACCTAGAGCAGGCTGGGTGAGACTCAAGCTCAGCCACACAGCTCTCTGGGAGGCCATATGGAATGACTGTAGGCAGAACGCCTGACCGGCCAATTCTGTTTCAGTCAGAGTACAGGACAGCTGCCACTCCACCATCTGCCTGCATGACATACTATCTTACTTGCTGCAAGACAGGACTCTAAGCCCTTTCTTGCATCAACCCTAAGATAAGGAAACTTTTAGCCCCATCCTAGCGATATCAAAACTGCAGCACAGCCTTTTGGGCCAGCTTTTTGTGTGTGAACTGTGCTGCCCACCACAGGAGGTTTGCCAGCATCCCCTGCCCCTGGAATGTGACAACTGAAAGGTCTAAACAATCTCAAGTGTCTCTGCAGCGAGAAGAAAGCAGTCTCTCACTGAGAACTATTACATATAGGTGCATGTACGTGAGCACTATGGACATTCTCCATAAAATCTAAAACTCTTACTAAAAAACTTAAAGAGGTTCATCTCCAAAAAGTCAGACTATTAACTTTAACTAGCTAACTTGTAGGGCGTGGTGGCTCTTGACCGCAATCCCAGCACATGGGAGGGAGAGACAGGAGGATCATGGCCAGCCTGGTCTACAGGCCAGGTGGTGATGCCTACCCCAGAGCTCATCTGATTCTGGCCCTGAGCCATGTTTCTAGAAGGAGGGTGGTTAGAGGAAGGAGTCAAATTCAGAGTGCCCCACCCCCAAACCCCCTTCAGACAGGAGCTGCAGCCTCCATGAGGCCTGGCCTCACCTGGTAACGGTTCTGCCTCTCCTGCTTCATCTGCTCAAACCTGCGCTTCAGCTCGCTCTGCCGCTCTGCCCGCTTCTGGGCCCGACCCACAAACAGTTGCTGCCCGCTCACATCCTTCCCGTTCATATGGTCCACGGCCTGGAGAGCAGGAGTGGGCACACAGTGAACTGTGTGGATGTGGCCCTGTCCCCAGTCCTGCCTCTGGGGCCAGAAAAGGACACCTGCAAGGCTGGCCTTCCTCTCTGGGAATAATTCATTCCAGGGAAAGGCCACTTACAGGACAATCACTTTTTAAAGATGTGTCATAAAACTATTTATTTATTTTATACAATAATTTTTTTTTTTTGGTTTTCGAGACACGGTTTCTCTGTAGCTTTGGTGCCTGTCCCGGAACTAGTGCTTGTAGACCAGGCTGGCCTCGAACTCACAGAGATCCGCCTGCCTCTGCCTCCCGAGTGCTGGGATTAAAGGCATGAGCCACCACCGCCTGGCTCAACCAGGTTCTTTTTGTGATGCACTTGGAGAACCAGATTCCCATTCGTTTATCCACAGAAGGCAGCAGAAGTCAGACCCAGATGCATACTGACTCAGTGTTTAGAATTTTTTAAACCAGTGTGGGGAGAAATATTTGAGGGTGAAGAAGCTGCTTAAGAGGCCAGTTATTAGTAAATATTTATGCATAGTGAAGACTTTCTCTTCCCGGCCTGAATGTTCAATTCTTTCAACTTCTAGGCCTAGAAGCCAACAAGAAAAGATAATGCTAGCGCCTTTGGTCCTTGCATCCTGGGCCAGGAAGGGTGCTTTCTTGCCCTCCACGTACCAGGCCCACTCATGATCTTCTGGCTTCCCAGTCGTGGGTTTGTGCCTCTTTACTGGAGCAGGGCCCTGGAGGCACCTACCTTCTGAGCTTCCTCATGCTTCTCAAAGTTGACAAAGCCGAAGCCCCGAGATTGGCCATTGCTGTCTCTCATCACCTTGACACTCTGCATCTTTCCTAGGAAAGACCAAACTGGCTTAGCAGGGAGCTGGGAAAAGGCCAGCATGCTCCCTTCCTTCCTATAAGTTCCGAAGGAAATCCCAGGGAAGCCCTCCTCCCACCAGACCCGGGCATGGAAGAATAATAGTGTTCCCCTTTCTCTTTTGGGGAACACACCCACCAAATTGGGAGAAGAGGTCCTGGAGACCCTGTTCATCCATGTCCACATGCAGGTTCTTCACGTAGATGTTGGTGAACCCCAGGGCCCGAGCCCCCAGCTCTGCCTCCCGCTTCTGTCGAGACTTGAAGTGGCCTACGAAGCTGTAGACACATCAAAAGAATAAAAGCTTCCAGGTTCATCACCCCTTCATCCTCGTCTGGGCTCACCTGGCAACTCTGGGTCACTTGGACCAATTACTATCCTTCAGTTTCCTGTCTGTTGTTGGGAACCCAGGCAGGGTCATACTCCATGGACTGACTGTGTCCAGAGCCCAGCTGTTTTCATTAGGCAAGAAGCTATATTCCAGAACTCCACCTTGTCTGAGGTTCCAGGAACTTGAGTGGCACATGCGTACAGAATAAATGCTCTCGACTGGGAAGCTGAGAGAGCACAGGAAAGAAGAGCAGGATCTGAACTGGACTCAAGTCTGGATCCTCACTGCAGTGGCCTAGCTGCACACGATCCTAAGCAAGTTGCTGAACCTCTCTGAGCCTCCGCGCCACTCCCCAGAGTTTATTCACTGAACAAGCTGGGAGAGAGTACCAGGGAAGCAAAGGAGAGCTAGGCAGACATGGTCAGTGCCAGGGTCACTGGTGACAGACAGGAGATAGACTGACGCCATTAAAATGTGACATTCATTTTAAAATCTAGACTTTCTGGGCTGGGGATGTAGCTTGGTGGTAGAGTGCTTGCCTAGCATGGGTGAGCCCCTAGTTCAAGTCCAAGCATAGCCAAAAAGGAGAGGAAAAAATCTAGAAATGTTCAAGTTTACATAAACACTTCTAAGAATCTTTTTTTTCCCCAGAGACAGAGAGGAAGAAGGAGAGAGGGAAGGAGGGAGGGAGGGAGGAAGGGAGGGGGGAAGGAGGGAGGGAGGGAGGGGGAGAGAGAGAGAGAGAGAGAGAGAGAGAGAGAGAGAGAGAGAGAGAGAGAGAGAGAGAATATGAGGATATTGCTATGTTGCCCAGGATTCCCTGAAACTCCTGAACTCAGGTAATCCTTCTGCCTCAGTCTCCCCAGTCGCTGGGACAATAGGCACACACTACTGCACTTGGCTGAAAAGAATTCTTGATTAACAAATGCTAGGCATAGGAAAGGCAGGTGGTAGATGGAGCAGATGTGTCATAAATAGGTCGGAACGGACACCAGGAGTTGAACATCAGTGGTCCATACAGGGAAGTGGTTGTCATTAATATCTGTGAATCCAGGAAGTCTCAGAACAAAGTAGTAAGATCAGTACATAGGACCCTCCCCAGGGAAACTCCAGATCAAATGCATAGGACCCTCCCCAGAGGAACTCCAAATCAAACAACCCAGTGCCTCTGGCAACTCAAAGTTACCTCTCCAGTGAGTTCACGTGTCAGGCTGGAGAGATGGCTCAGAAGTTAAGAGCACTGGCTGCTCTCCCAGAAGTCCTGAGTTCAATTCCCAGTACCTACATGGTGGCTCACAACCATCTATAATGAGATCTGGTGCCCTGCAGGGATACATGCAGGCAGAACTCTGTATACATAATAAATAAGTCTTAGAAGAAAAGAAAGTAGTTCACATGTGTGATTTTAGTACTTAGAAGGTGGAGGCAGGAGGATGGGAAGTTCAAGACCATCTCCAGCTGTAGAGTATGAGACCCCTGTGAAAACACAGAAAAGCTGCCTTCCCTCCCCAGCACCGAATGTGGTGGCTGGGCCATCAGATGGGCTGATTCCATATGGGAAAGGAGCAGCCCACGACAGGTTCTCTCCAGACCTGCAGCACTATTTTCCCATCTGTGAAGAGGGATGATACCAAGCTTGGACAGGCCTGCTGCTTGTCTAAACACATACCTGCCTTCCCACCTGCCCCAGATCCCAGGGAAGTGCACACAAAAGAGAGAGAGAGAAAAAAAGAGAGAGAGAGAGAGAGAGAGAGAGAGAGAGAGAGAGAGAGAGAGAGAGAGAGAGAGAGAGAGGAAAAAATCCGCAGTCAAACAAAGAGAAAGAAAAAAATTGAAATCGTCAAGTCTGTCAGTGATTTGGCCATCAGCTATTCTCTCTAGAATTCTCATCCTTTGCTTAGAATAGTCCTTTGATGCCTACCGACTTCCACTTTACAGAAGGAAAGCATCCCTGAGAGGTTGAGCCACTCTCCTGAGTTACACCCCAAGGGAAGAGCTCTGCCCAGCACCTTGTATCCATTAGACAATCACAAAAGCAACACTCCTGATTGCACAGCTCTGTCCTTCAGCCTCCACCCTCTCCACAGGGCCGGGAACTCACACTTTTCGGTCATTCAGCAACATCCCATTCATGGTGTTGATGGCCTTCTGGGCAGCCTCATGAGTCTCAAAATGTACGAAGCCAAAGCCCCGTGATCCATGTTCGTTATATACTACCTGGGTCACAGGGAGGAATGACAGAGAGACCACTCAACAGGGACTTCAGGGAAGGGGGTAATGACCGGCATACAAATGTTTGTTGGTGAGCATAAAAGACAGTTATGTAGATGAAGCTCAGTGACAGGCTCTGCCAGTCACTACTAGACCTTGGGTTCCACCTGGGGGGAGTCGGAGATTTAATCTCCTAACAGCCCCAGGTTAGAATGGGAGAATGGGAGGTTAGAGGGACTTGCTTGACGTGATAGCATAAGGAGGAGTGAACTTGGGAATCCAACCCCACAGCTGTCCCCTAATTCTGATAGCAAACTGGGGACACTGTGAACATCCCAGGAGGCCAGCTGTAGAAGCTGTGTACAGTTGCCTGGTCTACTGCTGGCGACAGGCTGAAGAGAATGTGGTGGGTTATGAGGCTGATAGTTATTTGAAAGAGATAACTAGCCAGGTGGTGCTCAACTTTAATCCCAGCACTCGGGAGGCAGAGACATGCAGCTCTCTGTGAGTTCGAGGCCAGCTTGGTCTACAGAATGAGTTCCAGGACAGCTAGGGCTACATACAGAGAAACCCTGTCTCGAAACCCTCACACCACCAAAAAAAGGAGCAGGCAGAAATCAAGTCTATTTGAAGTAAAGTGGGATCTACACGTAGGAAGTTTTGAAACACATATGCACACACATGCATACACACACACACACACACACACCTATTTTAGTTGACTTTTGTTTGGGAGATTTTTGAGGCAGGATCTTGCTCTTTAGTCCAGACTGAAATCCTTCTTACCTCAATTTTACAAGTGCTAGATTACAAGTGTGTGCCCCTGTGCCCACCTCAAAAAAACCATTGACAGTGATTGCTCCTGGTGACCAGCGCTGGGAAGTGTTTAGTTTATTCTCTTTTGTATTGCTTTTTGTTTTTTTGAGGGCTTGTTTTTGTTTTGTTTTGTTTTTGGTGGGGTGGTTCAAGCAGGGTTTCTCTGTGTCCTGGAACTCTCTCTGCAGACCAGGCTGGCCTTGAACTCACAGAGATCCATCTGTGTCTGCCTTTTGCGTACTGGGATTAAAGACATGCACCACCATGCCAGGTCTTATGTTTGAATTTTACCAATTCCTATACTATTCTAACAGCAAACTCACCTCCATGTTGCAACAGAACATTCCATACCTGTTCTGTAATGCATCTGGTTCAAGTTGAGAGGGCAGAAATGGAGACCAAAAACAAACCTAGAGTTCAGATGGTTCCCAGCTCTTGATGAACTTGAATTAAGGACTTAGGTCCCATTTCTAAGGTCACCATGACCCCAATTTCACAGAACCACCACCTGGCTCAGCTCAGTGCCACAGTCTACCCTTTCACCTCCATGCCAGTTGCTGGGCTGCTCCTCCTAAAACTCAACTGTGACTAGGTCCTTTAACCGCCAATGGCTTCAGCCATGCACAGAAGTCTGTCAGCTTGGCAGGTTGAGGCTCCTCTGATGGGCCCTGCACAACAAATCCTGCATCCAAAGCATTGCTCATGGAGTCAGGGAGATGGTTCTGTGGCTATGAGGACTTGCTACTCTTTCAGAGGCCCAGGTCTAGAGGCTCCAACGCCCTCTTCTGGCCTCCAGGGGTACTGCTTACACATAGTGTCCATAGAGACAAGCAGACACAAACACATGTACATAAATACAGTCCTCAGTCTCAGACCCATCACACGCTCCTCTACCTCTCCACCCCTAAGCATGGTTGTTTCACTTTTAGTTCAAGGTCTTTCAGACTCAACCATGCTGACTCCCACCCCCAGCTTCTCAGGGACTATAGCTGGCTCATAGTGGTTTTCTGGAAAGGCTCAAACCCAGAGATCATGGTACCTCTGCCTTTGCCCCCCTAAAGACCTCTGGGGATCTCATTGGCCATCCTCAGTAACATCTGGGGCATAACACCCAGGTTTTAGGCCTCTACTTGGAACACATGGACCTGCTGTCAAGTCCTGCGCAGCCTCATATATAAGGTCAAAGAACTAAACCAAACCCTGCAAAAGCCATAATCCGTCTAGTACTTACTGCACGTCATGATGGGGGAGAGTTGGGTCTGCTCATGCATGCAGGAAGCTGAACACAAGACAGACTCGGAGACACAGCCGTGACGAGAAATGATACCGCCACTCAGGTGGACTTTATGTTCTAATAGAAGAAATATCTTAAAAACAAGCCGTGGTGGGGGCTGGCCATGACATGCTTCATCTCCAGCAGCAAGGGAAGCCTGAAGCAAGATGTGGCTGCTGACTGCCGCGATGTTCCCAGTTGATACCTTTATTATAACCATACACTTAATTCTGTTTTGTGGTTGTTAACTAATGCTCACTTGAATGTGGATTGGCCTGGGACTGGCTTTGGTCTCTAGGGAGCAGTTAGGAATAAAGGGGGTCCCGATTCTGAGTTGAAGCTACAGGTAGCCTGTGAATCTTTCCTCCCAGCTGTCTGAGACCTGGGCTAGTCTGCAGGAGCACGGAAGACCACACAGAGGAAATCCCAGATGCTTCAACTGACAGCTGGCCAAGCCCACATAAACTAAATAAACTGTATGGGGTGATTATCTCAGGAGCTGGCTACCAGGCACGGGGGCGACCTCTAGTGGTCATAAGAAGATAAAATCATGAGCAGCTGCCGGCCAATTGCTTGCTGTACCCACAGCCTGCCGGGTGCCGGTTGGTATCACTCTAACACAGAGGTATCTGGCGCCAACTGACTCAACTAGAGGGGCACACCCACCTTAGAAGAGAGGATGCTCCCGAAGGTGGAGAAGGTGTCATAGAGAGCCTTGTTATCAATGGAATTCTCCAAGTTTTTGATAAAGATGTTGCCCATACCAGACTTTCGAAGCCCTGGGTCTCGGTGGGACCACATGATACGGATGGGTTGGCCTTTGATCATCTCAAAGTTCATTGTGTCCAGTGCCCGTTCCGCTGGGGAGGAGGCAAGGAGAGAAAGGAACAAGTTAGGTGACATTTGTGACCCCAAGTCTCCATGGTGCTGAGTAGGAGCAAGGAAAGGACAGCCATGATCTGGGTCTCCCTTGAGAGATGCACTTGGAGACTCAGGTGGATTAAAGCCGAAGGGATTACTGTACATGGCATTCCTCGCACACTCCAGAAAGGTCATCTCTCAACAAGCAGCATGGATCCCCATCTTACAGACACAGAGACTGAAGAAGCTTGGAAAAGCAGAGCCAGGCTATTCTAGCCTTGAATGGGCATTGCACGGGCGAGCATGTAAGGAAGGGGAAGCAAGCCCCCGTCCCCAGTCCCTCACTCCACCTGTGAGTGAAGTACCTTCCTTCCCACACTAACGGAGGCAATGCCACCAAATGCCAGGCGGTCAGGCAGGCTGGAAAGCAAAGCATGCAACAAATGGTAGTCGGGTTTTGTACTACACAGAGAACAGGCCTTTGGCAAACGGCATCCTTCTCCTTGGGCAGCCTGTTTCTTGCAGACAATGCTGCAACTGCCTGTTTCAGAGACCCAGCTAGCTTCAGAGGCACAGAAGCAGCCGAGGGGATGAAGCAGAGCAAGCACAGAGGTCTGTAAGCGTCCAGTGCTAACATACCCAGCCGGGAACAGAACTCTACAGTTCAGATGTCCCATCTATGGATAGGCCCGGAGGCCTAGCTCCTGTTTCACTCACTAGCCTTGAAGAGGGGCAAGAGGAGGCAGAAGTGGGGTGTAGTCGACGAATAGAGCATCCTGGACTTTGGAAACCTCCCAACTCACCCAGGAGGCCTGAAACTACGGAATCTTTCTTCATTTTGAGACAGTGTCTCAACATGTAGCCCAGGCTAGCCTCAAATTCATGTTCCTGCCATGGTTCTTAACCCTGGTCCTCCATTCTTCGCGGAGCCCAGACGGGGTCAGTTGACAGTTACCAATCAATCCTCTCACCCAACAGGGGCCGACAAAGCAGAGAGGAGGCAGCTTTGCCAGGATCTGAAAGGTAAGGCACCTGGTGTAGGCCCTGTGTCAGGTTACACTGAAGGGCAGGAACCCCCAGGCTTCCGCACTCTCCACCTGCAAGCTTTGGGCCGCGTCCTCCCAGGTGCTCTCCATCTCTTAGGTAACCACTCCTGGAGGGAGGCAGAGCTCCGCTTCTCCTTTCACTCTGGCAACCGAGTTCAGGATGGTTGAGCCACTTGCTCCACGTCACACAGATCCTGGGTTCCTAATCCAGGTCTACTTAACACCGAAGTCACCCGGCAACAACCAGTACACCCAGCAGTAACTGCCAATTCTCCGAATGCCTGCCTTCCAACTTCCTGTCTGTGGACCTCAGTTTCCCTAACTATGATACAGAAGATGGAAACGCAGGCTGCCCTATCTTCCCTGGCTAGGATCTATAACACTAAATACCCACAATTAGTCACAGGACCATTTCGACCTGAAAGATAGAAAACCACTGTACTTAGATAATAGAAGTTCATTTAAAATAAACTTGCCAGCTTTCCAGCTTAGGGTGGCAGTTATCAAAAGGGCATTATTTTGCCCAAGGATGTTAAAAGCAAGGTCTTATTCTTCTCTGGGACTCACCGTCAGCAGGCTGCTGGAAGTTGATGTAGGCATAGCCCAAGGAGCGTCGGGTAGCCACGTCCCGGCACACACGGATGGACAGAATAGTGCCGATGGGGGAGAACATCTCATAGAGCATAGCTTCAGTCACATCGGGGTGCAGATCACCCACATAGAGTGAGGAGAGTGCGCAGCCCTGGCCACTGGGGTCCATGGTGTGCAGGGCACCCAGAAGTGGGTCACCAAGCAGCCCCAGCTCGCAGGGCACTGGGCCTGGCAATTGCGATGGTGGTCACAGCGGGGCTCTGCCAGTCGTCCTGACTCGGTCAGCTCCTTGCCTTTACCAGGCCTGCAAGCCAATCCCGGCGCCCAGCCCCACCCACCTGGGAGTCCTCAGGCTGGGAAAGGCGCAGGTGGCCATCATCGCCTACCTTGCCTTAGGGGAAAGGCCACAGGTCAGCGAAGCTTGGGGCAGGGTTGTCAAGAGGAGTCGTGGGTGGAATTGTTTAGAAGAGGCAGAGTGCAGACTTGAACCTCAGGTCCTTCATTTTCTCTCTCTATAAAATGGGGACCACTCCCTCTTGGGAACCATTAAAGGAGATGACTTTTTGAGGTTTCAGTACAAACCAGAGAATTTCGTTTTTGTTTTCGAAGACAGCTTTAGTTGTCCTGGAACTCACTCTGTAGACCAGGCTGGCCTCGAACTCAGAGATCCCCCCCTGCCTCTGCCTCCTAAGTGCTGGATGAAAGGCGTGCGCCACCACTGCCAGGTACAAACCAGAGGATTCTCACGGAAAAACTGTTTCAAGGTTTTATAGTTTGAGACTGGGGAGATGGCCCGGTGGGTAAAGTGCTTCTATGCAATCAGAAGGACCCAGGGTCAGATCCCCAAAGTCAATGTAAAGGCTAATAAGTATAACGGCGATGGGCACCTGTGACCCCAGCCCGGAGGCGATGGAGACAGCTGGATCCCTGGGCTTGCTGGCCAGCGGATCTAGCCAACACAGGCAGATTCAGGCTCAGCATAAGAAAACTATCTCAAAACAGGTGGTGAGCTATAGATAGCTCCGACCTTCGCACCTGCACACACAGTCACGTGCACACACAAACAATTTTATCTTGCCTCCAGAAAAGCCTTCTCTCTCATCCGGGTTCAGTCTCTCCTTCGGCACTTGAGGGGTTTGTATCTGAAGGGACTGAAGGCTGCATGTGACAATCTGGGGCTTGTGGGCTGTTACGTAGGAAACCACAACGGGCTCTGCTTTTGTATCACATGTTAAATATGCATGTTTTATATATTGATTATATTTATAAACATATACAATTATTTATTTATATACTATACATGTTTAACTTAACTGTATTATGTATTTCCAAATCTGCTCTTTTCTGTGGCTGTCCAGCTCCCCCCTGTTCCCCCTGACCCATTGGGCCACCTAGAGTCAAGCCTCTGAAGACAGCTGAAGGATGAGTTTCATCCACGTTGCTCTGCACTCAGGCCCCTGGCTCCTCCCCTCCTCTCTAGTCACTTGGCATCCGTGTGCTTTGCATTGCAGTAGCCACCATTACTGGCTGGTGATCTTAGCTGGGGCAGCATCTTGCTTGTACCGGGAATCTACAGATGTGGGGAGCATCCTTTTCTGTACCTTTTCCAGCTTGACTCTTGGTTGAGTTATCAGGAGAGGGAGAGTCAGTGGCTGGAGAGGATCTCAGCACAGCCTGGATGGCATGGGTGGCAGGGTTTGCAGACACCATGTGGTATCGTCAATGTGTGGACTGCCTTTGCAGTGCCAGACGCTGGGTCATCCTCACGGATTAGGCCACGAGGCTCTCCACTCTATCCTTAGCGGGAGAAGTTGCTTTTAGTGCTACTGAAGTGGAACCAGCGGCAGATTCCAGCTGTAGCAATGCTTTGTCCATGGCTGGCGATAGTTGCTTTAGTGGTGGACTCTAGATGTCTGTTCCTTTCCATGACTAGGGCCAGGATCCTACTGGGACAGCTTGCTCAGGTCAGCTCTGCCTAGCCCCCATCTGCAGCCCTCTGGAACTTCCTCAGAAGCCTCTAGGTCTTTTTAAAAGAATTCCACATGGATCACCCTCCTTTTTTTTTTCTTTAAAAATCAAGTTCTAAGCATAGGAAGGCAGGACACAGAAATGCCACTTGCAAAGGGCCCAAGTTCAGTTCCCAGCACCCACATCTGTACCTGCAGTTCCAGCGGTACTGATACCTTTTCCTGGCCTCCAGGGTCACTGCATGCTCATGATGGACATACATGCATGCAGGCAAAACAGTCAGTCATACACTTGAAATAAAAGCAAGTCTTTTTGTTTCAACTCTAGCATCTAGACAGTCTTTTTAAAAAATTTATTTAATTTTATGTGCATTGGCGTGAAGATGTCAGATCCCAGGGAACTGGAGTTACAGTTGTGGGCTGTCTGTAGCATGTGGGTTGCTGGGAATCAAACTCGGGTCCTATGGAAGAGCAGCCAGTACTCTTAACTGCTGGGCCATCTCTCCAGCCCAAACAAATAAGTCTTTCTTAATGAACAAAAATGAGATAAAAATGCATCAGCAAAAAGGAGCTCCCAAACACCCATATCTGTTTTAGTTTTTTTTTTTTTTTTTTTTTGTTTGGGTTTTGTTTTTTTGAGACAGTGTTTCTCTGTAGCTTTGAAGCCTGTCTGGGAACTTGCTCTGTAGACCAGGCTAGCCTGAACTCACAGAGATCCACCTGCCTCTGCCCTCTGCCTCCTGAGTGCTGGGATTAAAGATGTGTGCCACCACCAAGCTATGTTTTACATTCTGAGGCACAGGCTATTAGAGAATTCTTTAAAACTATTTTTGGGGCTGGAGAGATGGCTCAGTGGTTAAGAGCATTGCCTGCTCTTCCAAAGGTCCTGAGTTCAATTCCCGGCAACCACATGGTGGCTCACAACCATCCATAATGAGGTCTGGTGCCCTCTTCCGGCCTGCAGACATACACACAGAATATTGTATACATAATAAATAAATAAATATTTTAAAAAAACTATTTTTGTTTTAGCTTTAAGATTATTTTTTAAAATTATGTGTGTGTTTGTATGTAGATATCTGTATATGAGTGCATACACCCATTAAGGTCAGAGCTGTTGGTCCTGAGCAGCTGAAACCACTAAACGTGGATTCTGGGAACCAAACTCATGCCTTCTGTGAGGGCATATACTCTTATTCACTGAGCTATCTTTCCAGCTTCTAGTTTTCACTTACTCATTGCCGATTTCATACATGTATTCAATGTCTTATACCCAACCTCACTCCCCTCCTGACTTCATGCCTCCCCCCCTTTCATAACCCACTGAGTTCAATAGTGCTATGAATATATGTATGGGATTGTAGCCATCTATTAGAGCATGGTCAATTTACCAGGGACCACACCCCTAAGCAAAACGGACTCCTCTCCTAGCAGCATGGCTGTCAATAGCTCCCCAGCAGCAGTAAAGGGGCTCACACCTCTCCCCATTTGTGCTAGAATGCTGACTGGCTTGATCCTGTGCACACCATAGCTGCTTTGAGTTCATCGAGAACAACAATCATGTCCAGAAAATACTACGGAATTTGGCCAATAACCTTGTCAGGGATCATATGTGTCTTACCCAACCATAAAATTCTTAAGAATTTCTCAGATGGCTGGGCGGTGGTGACACATATCTTTAATCCCAGTACTTGGGAGGCAGCGGCAGGATTTCAGTGAGTTAAAAAAGCAAGTTTTGAAACCCTGTCTCAAAAAGAAAAAAAAAAATCTCAGCTGACCTCACACTGTGTGGATTAACATCCCACTTTCTTCCTTAGGTTTGGTTTGCGCATCTTCAAGGTGTTTCTACATCTTTAAGACGCTTCGAGGCTAGCACCTTATCATCTATATAACGAAGCCATCTTCCTGGAGTACCATCATGTGACCACACACTTGCATCCTAAAGCAATGCCGTCCTTGGATGAAGGAAGCATGTGAATTTTACATAAGATTATAGCTACTCAAGACGATGTGGCCCCCTCCTAAGCACACTCAGTTTCTAAGATGCTGAAACACATTTTAAGATTAAAGTGATAGATAGGAGTGCCTCTGGGCATGCTCGGCTTGAACTATAAAGTTTTAAGGGAGCATGAACATTTTTTAAATTAATTTATTATGTATACAGTGTTCTGTCTATATGCTTGCTGGCCAGAAGAGGGCACCAGATCTCATTACAGATGGCTGTGAGCCACCATGGTTGCTGGGAATTGAACTCAGGACCTCTGGAAAAGCAGTCAGTGCTCTTAACCTCTGAGCCATCTCTCCAGCACAAGCATGAACATTTTGAAGGTACATTAATCCAAGATTTTGTCCCTGAACGTGCTAAAAATCCTGTGACAGTGGGGCTCTGGAGGAAACCTTGATGGAGTACCCAAAGGCTGCTCCTGCTAAGGGACAGTTGGTTGGGGATACAGCAGCCAGGGGAATAGGGAAATCTCACCACTTGCACTGTTTTCAAGAGACCAGCTCTGGGTTCAGCAGTGTGGCTAGGAAGGAATGGCATTTCTCTATTTAGCTCTTTGTAATTCAGCCATTACCCATGAATTGTTTGGCTCTTTTTTTGTAACATCATTATTTATTGTTAACCTATTCACTGTCTATGCACACACATGCATGTGCACACTGGCATGTACGTCAGGTCAGGGGACATCTGAAGAGTTGGCTGTCTTCTTCCACCATGTGGGTGGGCCTTGTAGATCCAACTCAGGTTTTCAGGCCTGGAAACAAAAGCCCCCACCAATGAGCCACCTCGATGGACCCATACAGCTGCTGCTGCATAAGGTCTCTATGTAGTCCTGCCTGTCCTGGAGCTCACTATGGAGACTAAGATGGTTTTCTGACTCCCAAGTGCTTGGATTAAAGATGCATGGCACCATGACCAGCCTCCATCTGGCTTCTTTACAGGCCACACTGGACAGCAGAGTGTTTGCTTGCTGCTGGTTGGATACTCTATCCTTTAAAAATTCTTCGTGGTTTCTGTAGCTTTGTCACACACACCCTGGGTAGTCCATTTGTTTGGTTATTTATTGCCCATGGAAGAGAGGTCAAACTTTACAGCTCTCATTTCACCCAACCAGATTGTCTGCCTTAAAATTCACACCAAGTAGAAACTTTCCCAAGTGGTCTGCAGTGTCCCTGGCAGTACACTTACCAACTGGGGAGGGAGGAACACACAGCGCCCGTGGGCAGATGATTAGCCAACCGCAGGACAAATAGCACCTACCTGTGCCATTTTCAATCTTCTCAGTGCTTAGTTCTCGGCACCTCTGAGGGTTGCCAAGTCTAGCTCCAGTGTGTACCAAAGTCCGTGTTTTACACACTAATAAGGGGCAGATAAATGTGCAACTCATGAGGCCTCTAGTTCCTTTGTATGCTCATTTTAATCTTGGCCATTTCTGATCATCTTCCACCACCCCCCACCCTCCCTGCCATCATTCACACCTCGGAGTGAGCTGAGGCTTGGCTCTGAAGCCTTCCTTTTAGCTGGTTCTCAAACTTCCTAACACTGCAGCCCCTTAATAGAGTTCAAGTTGTGGCTGACCTCCAACCGTGAAATTTTCACCGCTACTTCTTAACTATAGTTTTGCTTGATATGAATCGTAATGTAAATGTTTTCCAGTGTCTTAGGTGATTCCCTGTGAAAGGGGTGTTCAACTCCCCCCAGGGGGTTGTGGCCCCCAGGTTGAGAACTACTGTTCTAGAGGCTCAAAAACACCAAATTTGGTTTCCTGTCACTCTAACTCAACCAATACAAATAGGCCCCCATTTGGTTTTAAGCAACTACCAAACACCTTCCTTGGGTTTCCTTTCTCCAAGTCCTCGAGGTTTTTAGCACTCACTAACCCTATGTGCATGCTATTTTTTTTTTTTCGAGACAGGGTTTCTCTGTGGTTTTGGAGCCTGTCCTGGAACTAGCTCTTGTAGACCAGGCTGGTCTCGAACTCACAGAGATCCGCCTGCCTCTGCCTCCCAACTGCTGGGATTAAAGGCGTGCGCCACCACCGCCTGGCATGCATGCTCTTCTTCACAGACCTGCTGGCCTCTCCTACATTACAAAGGTCATGTCGCTTACTATTATCAGAAAACCTAAAGGCCCAGTCCAGTCTTGAGGTCACTGCTAAATTAGCTTTTAACTTTGCTGTCAACAGTCTTATCTAGGTGTTGGATTATGTAGCATGCATTTCCTTCACACCCAGTTCTCAGTAATGCCTGCCCTTTCTATTGCCTTCTAGTGTCTAATATTCACAAACACCTCAAGAAACAACCAGACGTCCCTAATAGTTTATACAAGCTGATGGTCTGATTCCCTGTTGTGTCAGACTACACTTTTTATCTCAAGGAGGGACAAGTGACAATCTCCATTTCATGGCACCTACAATTAAGAGTTTTCACCCTATCACCCTCCCCCATGTCCCAGTCTCGAAAGACAAATGGTTAAAAAAGTTTTTATTTTAGTTTTTGTCGTTGTTATTGTTTGTAGTGTGTATATGGGTACATACACGCCAGGGTGCATGTGTGGTCAGAGGACAGCTTCCCTCTTCTTCCGCCATGACAGGTTCCCCAGGTCCAGCAGCAGATACATTGTCTGTTTTTCCCATGGAGCCACCTCAGTCCCTCCCAGTCAAGCTGTTCAGAGGCAGAGTATTCTGATTATCATTTTCATCCACTGAACCATCTCTAAGGCCACCAGCATGTTGAGTCATGGATCTTCCCTTCCTTTGTATTTACCAACTCTTCCCATGGCTTCCCAAGTTTTTGGATCCCAGAAACAGACTCAATTTGCACTTCTTAGCTGTACGACAAGCAATCCCTCTACCTCTCCTTCCCTTTCTCCCATTTAACTCACAGAGGCTAACAGTAGGTAACAGCCATTCTTTCTACTCTAACTCCTCCGCTATAAAGCCACCCTGGGCGGACAGTGTGGCCTCAGTTGCATGTCTTGTTACCTACAACACAGACCACACAACTGCCTTACATTCCTGATCCACAGCTTTCAGGGACCTTTCAGGGACATACTTGTCCACCAGCTACTTGGGGAGGGGGGACATCCCTTACCTGGCAGACCCTGTTACAGACAAAAACTGTCACCTGGAGGTTCCTCTGACACTTGGCTCAGTTGTATGCCTCATCACCTATAGCTAAGGGCCATTATCTGCTCCTCCTAGACTTGCCTTTGGTTTTGTTGCATAGAGTATCGCAGGGCTTTTTCCTAGGGAGATATAGACAGATCTATTTACTATAGATAGGGAAGATACGAAGAGACTAAAGAAAGGAAGGAGCCTGTGCGGGTTCAAGGGCGGCTGCGTCGTTGTCGAGTCCCCTGTACCACGTAAAAGCAGCTATGCCCCCAGCAGTGCTGCCATCTGTGCTCGTTGCCAGCCAAAGTGCTTACGTAATCTTGTGAAATACGCCCGTTCCCTCAAAAAAAGAAACAAAGACAAACAACGTGCCCGTTCTGGTGCAGGCCTTGCACAGGTAACTGATCACACCTGCTCTGGTTTAAGATGGCAAGGATCACATCCAACCTAACAGAAACAAGTCTTCCTGCAGGCTCTAAAGGGGTTAAATAAAAGTATTTTTTAAAAAAAGCCCAAAATACACGTGCTCAGAATAGCCCTGAGAGTGACAGATAGTGGTGACACATCAATCCACAGGCAACTAACTGATAAAATGTTTTATTTCACTTTTGGGTTTTTACATTTTCCTGATTACTCCGTGTAAGGTGAACTAGAATGCTGAAAAGACACACGAATCTAGCACATCAGTAACTGGGGGTTTTCTTTTTCTTTTTGCTATACTATTTTCACAACCACAGGTGTGCTTGCTAGGCAAATATAACCACCACAGAAGCAAACGTTAGGCAGAATACTGGTAAGGGGAAAAAAAAAAAAAAAAAAAGAGCAAAGAGCTACCAGATGCACAGACAGGCTTGGTTCCACACCCACTACCGCGTCGTCAAGCGCCAAGATTAACTGCAAATTTTTGTTCAGCTAGAAACAAGGGATTTTTTTTTTTGGTGGTTTTTATTTTTTTTTATTTTTTTAAATTTTTTATTGGTTTTAAATCAGTGCATGAATTCTTTTCTCATTTCAGCAGATGGACAAACAAATGGACTCTACAGCTACATGGAATGTCAAGGTAGGGGGTGATACTGTGATAGTGACGGGCCTGGCTGTTCTTGGTTCTCTCTATTGTAGTGTCCATGCAACTTCCCTGTGCTCTAGGGTCTTGTTTGACATGTCTGAGAACTGAGCTGGATGAGTACACTGGGAGGATCTGGTGACAGGCACTAACAAGCATTATCAGGGCTGTTGCAATAGGGAGATACTTAAAAATACTTTTTCGATTTGAGTCATAGAATAAAGAACAACTGTGCTGAGGACTGGAGAGGACAGGGTGGCGGTGTGGGCAGGCCTTCTTTCCCAGCACCCCAAAGCAAGGCTTGCTCACCACTGTGCTCAGTGCCTCGCCCCTGTCCGGACAGTAACGACAAACAAAGGCTTCCAAAAGAAAGCACACAAGGAAGCAGAAAGCTGTAAATTTAAAGAGGAAAAGAATCAAAGTCAGCAGTCAGGACGGAAAGAATGTTAAATCTCAAAGTTCCTGCCCTCCAAGCTAGGAAGAACCCCAAGACTCTGAGTGTTCCTCAGGCGAGAGACCATCTCCACAGAACATTAACCTTAAGGGAATTATCCAGCAAACTCATATGGCCATTCAGAAGATACACCGCTCTTTTTTCTCTCCTTTAGCTAGGGGGTAACAGAAATAGTACTCTATTTTCACAAGTTGCTAATCAGGAACACACTGCTATAGTATAAAGGGGTTTAGTCTCATATATGTATGCGCATGGGACCTTTTTTGTGGTGTCACAGCCCAATTATCAGCCAAAGAACTTCACTTTCAGGTTTTGAGTTTCCTCAGGAGAAGACATTGCAGATATTTGTGGTCATGAACTTTTGAGTGGCAACAGCCCATACTGATCAAGTGTCGGTAAGCCCTCAACCAGAGGCAGAATTACCAAACTCGGCATGCTGATGGTGAGCATCTCACCCTAAGTCGGGCATCATAACAGAATCTCTACAACTTTCTGTACAACTTTACAACAGAATTGTATTTTCAGTAACTATTTGGATATCAGATTAAACTTTCTAAAAAGTTATACATAATTCAGGTCTATTTTTCCTACCAGTAAGAGCTCTGCTAAGTTACAAAACCCCATAATCACAGTGTTCAGTTTGTAAAAATTAAACACACAATAATCCTTGTCAATGTTGATCAAAGTCAAGATTTCAGAAATGCCGTGGCATTTAAGGGACCAGTTTGAGTTTTAGGTACAAATACCAGCTGTTTATCCCAGGGACCATTTTTGCTAGGCTTAGGCTGTGAAAAATCGAAAGTCAACATTCGATTTTTTTGTTTTTGTTTATCGCACAAAGGGCTATAATGTGGAGGATACAGAGTGACACCAGACAGATCACAAAGCATGACAACATTAGTTCTCGCCCTCTCCAGCATCTCCCTCATCTCCCTGGTTTTCTGACGTCCATAGCTGCAAGAGAAAAGGAAACAGAAAGCTATAATAAAAGATAATTTAAAATTTTCTTCAAGATGTGGCCCAGCATATTTTACCTCAACTACTACATTTTCCCCATTTCATTTTACATGTATAGGTGTTTTGCCTGCATGTATGTCTGTGCATCATTTATATGCCTACTGCCCTAGGAGGTCAAAAGAGGGCACCGCGCCCCTTAGAATTGGAATACAGATGGTTGTGAGCTGCTATGTAAGTGCTGGGAACCTGGGTCCTCTGGAAGAACAGGTTGAGAACCACAGTCCTATTTCCAGGTCCCTCACTCAACTACTCATATTCCTCATTACTACAGAGGATGACTGCAAAAGCATCAAGTCAGCAGTAAGATATAGGTTAACTTAACAATGTAAACTGTACTTAACTTAAATTCCGGGTAACAGTGGATTAGTAGGTGAACCGCCTCCAGAGTACTCACAGTGAGATTGTCCCTGAGCAGCTGCATGATCAGGGTGCTGTCTTTGTAAGACTCTTCATTCAGTGTATCCAATTCAGCAATTGCTTCATCAAATGCCTAAAACAAAGAGCTATTAGAAAGATCTGGACATTCTCAGCGTTAGTGCTACCTTTCCTACAGGTAAGAGGATAGGAATCGCCCTGATCTCCTCTCACATCTGCCAGCTGTTTCAAATGTATAACACGTATAAAGCACCAACCAGCAATGATAAACAGTGTTACTGTTAGCACATTTAGTCTATAAGCTCACTCAAGTTTTTAATTGCCAAAGTGCTTTCTATTTTTGTTTAAAATAAAAAGGCCTGAACACAAAGGTCAAAGAGGAGAACAGCAAAGCTCACCTCACTAAGCTTGATTTATGTCAGAGGTTCAAGTTGTAGAAATCACTGCAGGCACCCTTTCCAAATTAAAGCTTCATGCATAGGAGAGAAAGCTCCCCCCAAATGACTGGAAGTAATACAGCACAAACAAAATGGGATCTCAGGTCGGGCAGTAGTGGCACACGTCTTTAATTCCAGTACTCGGGAGGCAGAGGCAGGTGGATCTCTGTGAGTTCAGGCCAGCCTGGTCTACAGAGCTAGTTCCAGGACAGGCTCCAAAGCTACAGAGAAACCCTGTCTCAAAAAACAAAACGAAACAAAACACACACGCACGCACGCACACGCACACACACACACACACACAATGGGATCTCATTTCTTTGATTATGCCTTTCCTATCGTGGCACAAAGATGGCAACGCCCAAAGCTTATTGAGAACCACGACTTTACCTTGAAGGTTCTACCAAAGACCCCAACAGTAATCAGACAAAGCAAAACAAAAGTTAACATATATTCACATAAAAGCACCAAGTAACAGTTCTGTATGTATTTCCTAAAACCTGACTCCCCAGAAAATGTTTAAAAATCCAAGGCAGTGAGGACTGTTCATAAAATAGAAGGAAGTTCTTAGAAATAGCCTCACCGTTTTGGCGAGGCTGCAGGCCTTTTCAGGAGAGTTTAGAATCTCATAGTAAAAGACGGAGAAATTCAGCGCCAGGCCAAGTCGAATCGGGTGTGTAGGCTGCATTTCTTTCTTACTAATTTCAAATGCTTCTTGGTAAGCCTGCTGGGAGTTCGACACAGTGGCTAGAAAGAAGATAAAAAGGGTTAGCTTCTGCATCACACATGGGATCCACTATAAGTTACTTTAGTACACAAGTCTAAACAAATGAGCTATCAAAATAAAGGTCAATGTTTTCACTACTCAACTTAAATATTTGTTAAATGTTTATGCTAAGCACTATATTAAATACTTTGGAAGAAAACAGACAATTATGATGAAGTCTATAAAGCAGCCAAGAAATACAGATACAGCCTTTCATAAGACTAATTGTAGAAAATATAGTCTAGTGAAAAAAATAATGAGGTTTAAGGTCAGCAAAAACAAGCTCAAATTCTCAACTTAACTCACCCAGTATGTGGACTAGAGCAAGCAAAAAGTCGGTACATGAACCCTGGTTTCTTTTATTGGAAAAATGTGAGATTCACACCCAAATTCAAAGTACAAAGAGGATAATGCAATCCCAATTACTTGGCACACAGCAATCAATAAAGCAGCTAAATCACATCATGGAAAGCCATATTCTGAAAGAAAGGCATCCCTGTGGCAGTCTCACGCGGTAGTGTTGCTCATCTGTAGACACCCAAAACTAGAGAGTGCTGAAACCTATCAGACGTGCTCAAGGTAACTGCAGAGATTAACACAACAGCTCCACCAATAACTGTAACCACTGTAATGTAAGCTTGTACTCTGGAAATCAGTGCATGACTTGAACATAAGCAGTACCATGCTAGAAGAGTCAATCAAGTAACCAATATGGCAACTAGGTAAGTAATAGGTGGCTAGCCCATACAGGGTAACTTGGGGCAAAATTTATGACTCATATATCTTTGGAATTTTCCACTTAGACTTCAGACTACAGTTGTAGCAACTAAAACTGGGTAAAGCAAAGTCATGGCCAAGGTGAACTAGTATATTTTCCAGTTTTTCCTATAAAAAGAAACCATCAATTCTTAGGTAAGAGGTCATCAAATACATACATACCAAACTTCTAATACCCTTCATATCTGTCTATTATATAAAGAGATTTGCTAACTCCATGACCCCATGCATGACAAATCTGTGACATCTGAAATTCTCATTATTGTGATCTTAGTATATATAGTAAAAATGGATTTCATTATGAAATATTAGCCCTCCTACTGACTGTATTTTTTAAAAAAACTTTACTTACTTTGCTTATTGTCTCCAGATGCAACCTCAGAGAGATACCTAAAATAGTCTCCTTTCATTTTTAAGTAGAACACCTTGCTTTCTGGCTGTGTAGCATTGGGAATGAGATATTTGTCCAACAGCTCCTAAAAAGTGATTCACATTAAGAATTTTTAATTGCTTCTGAGATGTTAAAATTACATTTGAGATTCAAGATATGTACTACCACTACTGATTTTTCTGAAGACTAAGAACAAAAAAATCCTAAACAAACAAAGAGAAAAACCCAACCAATTTTCACTCAAGCTGCTAAATACTGTTTAGCCAAGTCCTAAGAGCGGACCCCTGCACTCTTGAGTTATAAGCCACTCTGACACTGTAAGAGCTGGTTATAATGCAGCCACTACAGTGGCACAGAACTACACTGCTAACACAAATCTAAATGGAAAGAACCATCAACAAAAGCATCACTTTAATATTAAAATAAGCATGGGTGCATGCACACAAAACATGGGGAAAGCCTTGGAGGAGCCCATTAATAATGCTTCTCTGGATAATAACACTAGAAGGAACTTTTACTCTGTAACTCTCTGTCGTTTCTTAAAAACAAACAAAACCCCCATTTACACTTGTATTACTTCTGTAATTGTGAGTGTGTGTGGGTCTTTCCATTCCGGGAAGCAAAAAAAAAAAAAAAAAGCAGCAATAGAACAAAACAGCCAAGAACTAAGTTTAAAATTCATCTGACCTGGGAAGAAAACCTTCTGATGCTTACTTTGTTTCCACACGACCCTGGAGAGACTTAGGACCCCAAGCCTCAGAGTCCTTGGCTGTACAGTGGGGAGGGGAAAGGAGACCAGCATGGCCACCTTCTAAGGCAGTTATAAGGACAAGCAAAGTAACGTACATTTAGTGCTTAACACGCTGCTTGGCACGTAGTAAGCACTCAGAGAGTCTAGTTCTATTATTAATAACAAATTCCTTTAAACATTTATGCTTACAACAAAAGTAGTTCTGAAGGAGTCCAAGCTTCGTATACAGAGCAATATTTTCGAAGAGTTGTTTTAGAATGTGGCATCCTGAAAAACTGGTTAAGAGGCAGTAAGTACCATGCTCTTCTTCACATTCTTTCAGCTGCTCTTAAAAGCTGGTCTACATTTCAGGAATTATGGAACTCTCTTGCCTTTGGAATGCATGCCATACTTCATCTGAATACCAGATGTACCTAACATTCAGGAATTAGTGCACCATTAACAAACCCCCAAACAACCAACAGGCAAGTTTAACCATGAAACTCTTATCTTATACCAAGAATCTAATAAAAAAGAGAGGCTCAACGCAAAGCTCAGCTATCAAGGATTTCATGAATCAGTCTCAGAGTATGCAAGAGGCAGCTTTAAAATATTGTGCAGACAGAGGGTGTAACTCCTGGTGGGTTAGGGGTGAGGAGTGCTGCCTGACAGCTGACAAGCTTTACACTGGTTTTCAAAAGCAGATGTCAAAGGAAGTATCTGAAGAGACAGACAGCAGGTAAGAAGGAAATCAGTACGTGTTAACTCTTTTCCCTTTAAAGCAGCCTTCAGTTAATGTTTACCTGATTCCACATAGAAAATAATCATTCCCAGTGGGCTCCAGACATGAGGGAAAGAATATAATTATGAGGTATTCTAGGATAGGCAACCAATCCTCCCGTCCAACCCCAAATGTATTAAGAAGGCTGTACCACCTGACTGTAGAGTATATAACACACAGGAGAAGCCCGATACCACCTCTGATTTGGCTTTGGACGGTACACTGCAGCAGGCAGATGTGCCTAACCTTCAATATCAAAGTTCTACACTTTGTGAGAGCATGACCAAGGAGAGGCTGAAGGGCCTTTACATTGACATCTCTTTCTTTCTAGACGACTCACTCCTGAGACTACTAGAGCAGCCTACTACTGAGTGCCCCTTTGTGATTACCCTCTCCATCTAACCCCAATATCTAAAGAAAACCCGAGGAATGTTGATGAAATGCTCCTGTTTGTTGTAGGTCTTTTTCAGAGATGGAAAACATCTTAGAAAAGATGAACTGATCAAGAAAGAGTAATGAAAATTACATTACATCCTTTAGATAAATTACAAATGGTTTTCAGCTTTGGAGTATAGTGGAATACCTCCACTCTCTCCTAAGCTGTTTTTAGAGCTTGTATCTGGACCACTCCTAGAGACAGATGTGAAAAGCAGAAGCGCTGCCCTCACCAGTACGTCATTGCAGATGTCCTGCAGCTCAGCCTCTATCTTCTCGCGGTACTCTTTGCCCATCTGCTGCTTCTTCTCATTCCTCTCTGTTTTCTGTTCGATGCTGGAGATGACACGCCAGGAAGAACGACGGGCACCTACCACATTCTTGTAGGCAACAGAGAGTAGATTTCTCTCTTCATTGGAGAGTTCATGTCCCTGTTCTGTTACAGCCTTCATAGCTGCAGCCATATCATCATAGCGCTCAGCTTGCTCAGCAAGTTTGGCTTTCTGTACCAGCTCGCTTTTGTCCATGGTCATTCCTATAACAGCAAGAGCACAGAGAAAGCAATGTCAGGCTTCTGACATTCTCAGAAGCGCACCCCCCAATGCCATCAAGAATGTGGGCATGTACTGAACATCGACAGAGTCAGGACTGGGCTGAGGCCTTTAAATCATTTTGGTCAATTGTTACCAACAATCCTACATGGTAGGAATATTCTCAATAATCCTTCCACCTTCTTAGAAAACACAATTAAAGAAAATGATGTACCCAAAACAGCAAACCAAGTAGAACACAGAGGTGTCAAGGCTTTCTAGCTGGCCTGTCCAATTCTACAGCTTGTTCATCCTTCCCGACATACAGAAACTACTTAAAAACTATTTGCTTTTAAACATTTGCTTATGTGCACATGGGAGTGCACACATGGGCATGTGTGGGGAAGGGAGGACAACTGTCAGAGCTGGTTCTCTCCCCCACCATGTTTCATGGGTTTCAGGGTCTGAACTTGGGTCATCAAGTTTGGCAGCAATCTCCTTTTCCTGCCAAAGCCATCTTGACAGTCCCCCTACCCCTGAAACAATCGTTTTTAAGTTATGCTACATACAGGTTCTTTAACTTTTTAAAAAGTGACCTTAATTTGGGGTTGGAGAGATGGCTCAGAGGTTAAGAATACTCACTTCCACCTGCTATTCCAAAGAACCTGTATTTAATTCCCAACGTCTACATGGCAGTTCAAAACTGCCTGCCGGCGGTGGTGGCGCACGCCTTTAATCCCAGCAGTTGGGAGGCAGAGGCAGGCGGATCTCTGTGAGTTCGAGACCAGCCTGGTCTACAAGAGCTAGTTCCAGGATAGGCTCCAAAGGTACAGAGAAACCCTGTCTCGAAAAACCAAAAAAAAAAAACCAAAAAACAAAAAAACCCCACAAAACCTGCCTGTGTCTCCAGTTCCATGGGATTGACCACCCCACCCCACTTCTGGTCTCTGAAAGCATTAGGCATGCATGTGCTCCACAGGCATACATATAGACACAAACCCATACACATAAAATTTTATTCTTAATAAAATAAAAACAGCCTTAGCTCAACACCAGTAATACAGAAGCGTCTTCTCACGGTCCACTTCCCAGCATCCCACAGCAGCTAAAAGTCAAACAGCAAGTACTTCTGCTGATGAGATGTCAGTAGAAATGAGAGTTCTCCAGGCCCAAATTGTTAACACACTAAGTACAGGTCCTAGCCCCTCTTCAGTTACAGCAGTCCTAAAAGTCCATGGATAGTCCTCAAAGGGTGGTCTTCTACTAGCCCAAGTTCCCGAGTGACTCTGCTACACTGCACATGCAGTACATAAAAGAACTTTTGGGAGGAAAGATGGCTCGTCAGTTAAGAGCAGCGGCTGTTCTTCTAGATGACTTGGGTTTAATTCCCAGCACACACACAGTAGCTCACAACCATCTACAACTCTAATTCCAAGGGATACAATGCCCTCTGTGGGCAACAGTCACACATAAGTAGGGCACAGATATACATGCAGGTATACATACACACCTATATAGATAAAAATAAATAAATCTGAACTCAAATGGAGCCATTCTTGGTTTGGGACTATTTCAAGATTCTTTGACATTGTCACAGAGTTCTTTGAGATTAAAAACCATCATGTTACTTTAGACTAAAGGTATGTCTTTAAAAAGAAAACTGATACTCATTTATCAGTTTCTAAAACTTTCAATTATACATACAAAGAAACAGGAAAACATATTAAAATAAAGGTCCCGATGCCTGTTGCTTATGTAACTCTAGACTTATATAACATGGATTTTGGAGCAGCTAGGCCAATTTCAACAGGAAATGGGTTACACAACATCTAGTAGTTTGGAGGAAAGCACAGACAAGGAAGAATGAAACAGTTCCTCTTTCTCCATCGATAGTGACATCTACCATTACCTCTAGCTAGTTCACATCTCTGATATCAGGCCCATCCTCTGAAATTCCCAGTAAAGACACTTCCCGATTAAAAGTTTCCACAGTCCCTTGCCACAGGCAGTAGTAGAACAGTGAAAAGAGTAGCAAGTGACAGCAAGCCCCTCTTTTCACCACCTGTCCTTCATCAAAACAGCTATCTTCATGTCTGCTTTTCTGTCTTCTCACTAGGCCACGGCTCTCCTTCACATGGCCACTAGAAAATGTAATTTAGTGCTGCCCTTTGAAACCATGATATTTTGAATAGTTAAAAATGTTAGTTTCACTTGTCTTTTGGTACCTATCTTTTTAAAGCTGGTTGGGCTTGAACTCAGGACTTCAAGTGTCTTCCACTCCAGCAATGTCCCCTTTAGTTAGTTCATCACTTGAGTCTAAACCTTTCAAAGTCCTTCAGAACATGGCCTGTGAGGTTTTCTGATCCACTGATCTTCAACAGGTATCTTGTCTCAGGTACTCATTCCCAAATACCCTGTAAGCACCTTGCTCAAACATGCAGGTCTCTTTGTCTAGACTGCTCTGCTGGATATTTTGCTTCCCACCTATACAAACTCTATCCACCTGTCTAAGGCTTCACAGTCCATGCTGGTCTACGATACAGGACTCTCAATACACATGGAACCTGCTACACAGTAGTCTCGGTTCTTTATGTTGGTCCATGGTAGACTACTTGGTTTCCCCACACATCATTCTCAAAGGAAGGATTCACATGCAATGCCTCAACTGCTCAAGTAAGCATCTGTTAAGTTTTTCAACACACATGACTGGAAGAACAAAGAACACACAGAAAGACAACAGGCACCATATGTCAAAGCACATTCTGTTATCACACAGAAAAGGATCCTGTTAAACTCAAGCCTTACAGTTTACAAAGCAGACAATGGAATCTCCCTTGGCAGAGCTGCTGTGAACACCAGGAACAGGGCATTTAAGAACAACAGATATGAGATCTTTCTTAGAAATACATGCTGCACAAACAAATCTGAAGATCCTTAGTTCTTCCCAAGTGTCCATATATCATTTTTTAACCCAAAGTGTGAGCTTTTTAATTAAAAAATAATTTCAAAAAATGTTAAGGGTGTTAGCTCAGTGAAGGAATATCAGCTTTGTGCGTACTAGGCCATGGGGTCAATCCCCAGTATCAAAACAATAAACAAAAAAACCAGGAAGGAGGAAGTGAGTCTGGGTTGAACTTTGCACACAAAGTAGTTATATGTTAACGTGAGACTTATTCTCTCAGTAAGTTCAAAATGGACATACATGTTAACAGTGATGTTTTAGTGATTGCCAATCAGACTTTTCTGGAATTAGTAGGCAGTGGCAGTTTATCAGAAGGGCATGCATTTCTTCTGAGACTGACTTTCTTTCTTTCTTTCTTTCTTTCTTTCTTTCTTTCTTTCTTTCTTTCTTTCTTTCTTTCTTTCTTTCTTTCTTTCTTTCTTTCTTTCTTTCTTATGTAGACAACATTCCTTCCATGTATGCTTGTATGCCAGAAGAGGGCACCAGATCTCATTATAAATGGTTGTGAGCCACTATGTGGTTGCTGGGAATTGAACTCAGGACCTCTGGAAGAGCAGTCAGTGCTCTTAACCTCTGAGCCATCTCTCCAGCCCTCTTCTAAGACTTTCAATGAGGGTCACAGCCTTTATTTGCTTTCTACCAGGACAGATGGCTCCCCAGAGGCCATTCTAGACTGGCAGTGAGCCAGTAGGAAGGCACCAACATGCATGAGAACAAAAGTTCTCAGAACACCCACATGGTAACGATGGGTGTTGATGGGTGTCAATCTGTCTGTTCTAGGCCACTGGAATCATCAAGATACAGGACTGGCAGGCATTTGCTAATAAATGTAACAAAATGCTTAGTGACAGATTGGAAACAAGTCAAATATCCAATAGAAGAGAGATGCTTAATAAAGAAGAGTCAACAGTACAGACTGCAGGAGCCTCACAAGAAAGCTGTACAGAAAGATAAATTTAAGATGTACAGGGCTGTGCATGAAGGGGTACAAAGTACTTTCCTAAAATGTTCCTAAAGAGCGTACACACATGATTAGAAAAGTCAATACAAAATGGCTAAGGGTAGTCGGGCAGTGGTAGTACATACCTAGCACTTGGAAGGCAGAGTCAGGGAGATCTCTGTGAGTTAGAGGCCAGCCTGGATGCAAGTTCTAAGACAGTCAGAGCTGTTACCCTGACAAACCCTGTCTCAAAACACCAAAAGAAAAAAAGGAAGCCGGGCGGTGGTGGCACACGCCTTTAATCCCAGCAGTTGGGAGGCAGAGGCAGGCGGATCTCTGTGAGTTTGAGACCAGCCTGGTCTACAAGAGGAGCTAGTTCCAGGACAGGCTCCAAAACCACAGAGAAACCCTGTCTCGAAAAACCAAAAAAAAAAAAAAAAAAAAAAAAAAAAAAAAAAAAAAAAAAAAAAAAAAAAAAAAAGGAGGGGAAGGTGGCGCTAAAGGTAGTAATTTCAGTGTTATCTCTAGGTGGCAACTTTTTATAATCCTTATTTTTAAAATTGACTTTTCTTTCTTTTGGAGACAGGGTCTGAAACTCACAATGTGTCTCAGCCTCCCAAGTGCTCACATTACAGATGTGTGCCAACACACCTGACTATCTCCTACTTTTAAAATCATTTTATCCCACGTCTCAGTCACAACACAGACAGACCAAACGAGGCCCAGGACCTGGAACTCTAAAACCCTGTTCATTCCTAAGAACACAGCCTGTGATAGGCACTAGAGGAACTGCCTATTTTGTCTTATAATAATAATAACAACAACAACAACAACAAGCTACTGGGAGTGGTGGTTGAAAAGCAGATGTTTAGCACACTTCTTACTCTTTCAGAGGACTTAGCTTGGATTACCCTATCCAGTGGCTCACAACTGCCTTGATCTCCTGCTCCAGGGGATTAGATCTGTGGGCAAAGCCCCAACTCCATAATTTTCTGAAGAAGAAACAGTACTGGGGAATCCACCAGAGACTTGGCACACTGGCCAAGTCATTACTTGCAACCCTTGTTGGTGTTTTCAGACAGGTTCTCACCAAGTAACCCCAGGGTAGCCTGGAATTCTGCATCTTCCTGCCCATCTATCTTCCCAGTGCTGAGATCACAAGAACATTTCAAAATGCAATACTAAATGACTACAGAAGAAGTGCTGACTCAGCTAACCAATGCGCTAAGAGTACGTGTGAGCCAATCTCATTCCTCTGGCTAATGCTTTTCCTAAGGGACATTTTCTAGTTAGAGGTCAGTCAAAATTTAGAGAAGTCATTTCAGAGTGGTCAAGGAAACAGACGATCACTACACTCATCTATATATTCTTTCAAAAAGTTACTACAAAGAAAGAAAAGTTGAAAATGGGAACCAGCTTTTAGAAGCATTAACAATATTTTCACAAAAAGAGAACACTTTCAATTGTAAAAGAGTAAGTCTGACAAGTGGTGCTGGCATAACTGGATATCAAAATGTAGAAGAATGAAAATAGAACCATATCTATCACCACGCACAAAACTCAAGTCCAAGAATCAATGACCTCAACATAAAGCCAGCCACACTGAACCTTACAGAAGAGAAAGTGGGAAGTACGCTTGGAAGCATTGGCACAGGGAACCACTCCCTAAATATAACCCCAGCAGCACAGACACTGAGAGAAACAATTAATAAATGGGACCTCTTGAAATTGACAAGCTCTGTAAAGCAAAGGACACGGTCAACAAGACAAAACGACAGCCTACAGAATGGGAAAAGATCTTCACCAACCCCATATCAGACAGAAGTCTGGTCTCCAAAATATACAAAGAACTCAAGAAATCGGACACCAAAAGATCAGATAATCCAATACAAAAAAAAAAAAAAAAAAGGAGTACAGACCTAAACAGAGAACTCTCAACAGAGGAATCTAAAATGGCTGAAAGACACTTAAGGAAATGTTCAACATCCTTGGTCATCAGAGAAATGCAAATCAAAACAACTCTGAGATTCCATCTTACACCTGTAAGAATGGCCAAGATCAAAAACACTGATGACAACTTATGCTGGAGAGGTTGTGGGGAAAAGGGAACACTTCTGCATTGCTTGAGGGAATGCAAGCTGGTACAGCCCCTTTGGATGTCAGTGTGGTGATTTCTCAGAAAATTAGGAACAATCTTCCTCAAGACCCAATAATACCACTTTTGGGTATATATCCAAAGGATGCTCAATTGTGCTACAAGGATATGTGCTCAACCATGTTCACAGCAGCTTTGTTTGTCATAGCCAGAACCTGGAAACCACCTAAATGCCCCTCAACTGAAGAATGGATAAGGAAAATGTGATACATTTACATAATGGAATACTACACAGCAGAAAAAAATGACATATTGAATTTTGCAGGAAAATGGATGGAGCTAGAAAACATTATTTTGAGTGAGGTAACCCAGACACAAAAAGACAATTATCACATGTACTCATAGATGGTTTTTAAACATAAAGCAAAGAAAGTCAGCCTACAAACTACAATCCCAGAGAACTTAGACAACAATGCGGACACTAAGAGAGACTTACATATATCTAATCTACATGGGAAGTAGAAAGTATAAAAAGACAAGATCTCCTGAGTAAATTGGGAGCATGGGGACATTGGGGGGCTGTTGAAGGGGGGGGTGGAGATTCAGGGAGGAGAGCAGAGAAAAATGTAGAGCTCAATAAATATCAATTAAAAAAAAAGTAAGTTTGAGTGTAACAACTTGTTAAAAATTTAAAACATAAGCCAGGTGGTGGTGAAACACCTTTAATTCAGCACTTGGGAGGTAGAGGCAGGTAGATAGATCTCTGCGAGTTCGAGGCCAGCTTCATCTATAGAGTGAGTTCCAGGCTATCCAGGACTGTTTCACAGAGAAACTCTGTGTCAAAAACAAAACAAAACAAAACAAACAAATATTTTAAAATGTGGATCCATTATCTACTACATGTCAAGAATCACCTAACATGGTTCTCTTGTCAGGAAAGCCCTACATAGAACCAATAGGAAACTACATAAAGCAATGAAGTGATTTCCTCACACTCTAGTACCTGTTTCTGCAGTGTTAAAAGTAAACATTAAGAGCAGACAAAGAGGATAATACACACCAGATGCTTAGACAGTGCTCAGAGTGAAGGTTCATGGACAAGTAATTCTGTCTCTTAAGGCACTTCACAAACAAAATGCTACAGTTCAGAGTTGGATCACCTGCACAAGTAACCACTATGTCCAAGAATTCTTTGGAAAATTCACTCAGAGGAGTTGAAAAGAACTCCCAGCAGAGTGCCCCATACTCAAGCTAAACTATGACAAAAACAAAAGGCAGCACATCCGAATCTCCTTGGAAAGTCAACCAACTACACTCAGAGAGAAGAGGTAAAGGGATGTGAATTCTGGAACTGGAGATGGTGGGGAATAAGGAGCTCTAGGCTGAGTGTGACTGGGTGGGGCTGCATCAACTGCAGCAGCCCCAGCACCATAAAGCAGATCACAGCTGAAGAAAAGCGAGCATTCCAGCTACCTACTCTGGGAGGGAGGGAGAAGTTGGGGTCAGCTGGTGGGTAGTGTTATCCTGAAACAAATGAAGCACTCCTGGCTCTCAAAGGAAACTACTCATGAACACACCTCCTCCAAAATGTCTCTGTGCCATTCCACGCACAAAATGTAGTCTTGTAAAACTTTATTTCATTCAGACATGTACAGAGTATTTGCTGGAAACAGAAACAGCACATCTAAAACACAGAGTTCTATGTTCAGCAAACACTGACTGTGAAGAAAAAAACAAAATCCCTTCCTTCTTCCAAAGCAGTTGTGGATTTTTGTTGTTTGTTTTGAGATGGGCTCAGGTAGCCCAGGCTGATCCCAAACTCCCTATGAAACTATGATACGACCTTCAACTGAATTCCTGTACTCCTGCCTCCTATGCCCTTAGTGTTGGGATTACAAGCATGCCCAGGCCCCATCTTTCACATCGGTTTTCAAGTATCTTTACTAATTATGCCCAACGAACCAATACTTAACTTAAAAACCACCAGTGTTGAAACACTGTCTTGAAAAACAAGCAAAACACACACACACACACACACACCAACTCAACCAAGAAACCCCACCAGTGTTAAGTGGTGTGTCCCAATGTGAATAAATAACATGCACAACAATAAACTGATCTGCTGCTGTAAGTGATCAATCCAAAGACATATGCCAATTCTGATTGATAAAGGTGCCCGATACTGACCCTATGAACAGACTTCAAAGGCTACCCCACCATTATAATGAAGCCACTCAATACAATTCACCAATTTATCTTTCCAGACACACCTGCACATCCATATTAACTCCTGCTGTTTTACAAAAGCCGAGGTATCCATCTACTACGCATATTTACAAGAAATTTATTTTACTCTGCTGTGAAGAAAATAACAAAAGTCACAGGAAAATGGATGAAACTGCAAACTATCGCACTAAGTGAGGTAACCCAGGCCCAGACCCCAGCTCTGGTCTTGTTTGTGTGTTTAGGTGTCTGTGGAAGTCAGAAAGCTAGGAGGACCATGAGAGCGGGAGGGAAGAGACCCTAAGTGAGGAAGGGGACAAAGGTGGAACTACTGAGGGTGGAAAGGTTTGGGAGAAATTGGAGAGAATTTTAAACTGAAGAAAACTTTTCTCCTCTGCTGCTTTTGGTCAGATATTTTACCACAGCAACAGAAACAACAACAGGAGCAAAATCACTTTCCCATTAGATTCGAGGGCATGGATTCCACAGGAATCCAAAGCCCACTGCTAAAAGGAGGTTCTAGACCCTGGGGGGAAGCTACTACTATTGTTTTATTAAACACACATGCTGTCAAACGACCTTCTAAATATCTATGCTTATACCAATAGATTAGTATTCATCTCAACCTTGGTCAGAAACGCTTCTTTTGCAGTGGACAGTGGATAATGCAGACTTGCAACTGGTCCAAGTGCTGAAAATAAGTGACTACTGTCCGATTGGGAACACTGGAGACATCTAAAGACTGTGGGAGTCAGAGGACATGAAGAAGGGCTGAGAAATTTGTCTTCTAGACATGATGTGGTTGTTGCACTCATGACCCCCATCAGCTGTGGTTACCTGAACAAGACAGGGCCTGCTAACATTCTAGGATGGATGGGGGCAAGGCAAATGAGGCCCCACATCTAGCTGAGGAGCTATTGGCAGTGAATAGCTGTTGGCATGGGGGAGTCATTTTGCTTTAGGGGTGTAGCCACTGGTTAAAAGTCATCTCTGAACCAGTAAATAACACACATCCATGGGGAGGGGAGCTCCTTATTAGGAGATGCCATATGATACCTACAGAACTTTGCACAATGTTCAAGCACTTGAATTACACATAATGAGAACTCAAACTTTTTAGCTTATGGTAGTCATTTATTTATTTTAACTGTTCAAAAATAAATATCCCAACTCCATTTAAACTAGATTTGAAAGCACATAGAAGCAAACATAGTGATAATTCAAAGTAAATTACTGCTCCAGGTACTGGAGTCCTATTTTATACTCCTGCTTCGATGCTTCTAATGTTATCTGTGGGAATCAGTGGTAATAAACAGTATTTCCCATTGTTAAATAATTTTAAAGGTATAAATCATCTATAGCCATACAAACAAACCCAGTCATTTAAAAGGAATATTTAGTTCATGACTAACTTGTTAGGAGTCTGCAAGCACTCAAGTCAACGGCAACGACAACATTCCACACAGAAGTTAATGGTCAATGGGACACTCAATATGCACCTCATTTCTCTTAAACCTAAAGAGAACAACTTTTTAAGGATTTAAAAAGGATAGCACGCGTTAATTACTTATGCTTATTTCTAGAATATGGCTCTCAGAGTTTACTGTAAACACCTTTATTGGCACCTACAGTGGTCTGTAAGCTTAAGTTAGGAATCCAGACTATTAATTATCCCATGTCCACCACACTGAATCTCAAGCCACTCGATCATTGATGAATTTTAAAAAAGTGAACAAGCTGTTATTTTCTATGTGGACAGAAGCAGGCAGGTCACATTTGACCTATAAAATACAGACTGCATATACAGTCTATTTTAAACTACTTTTTTTTGGTTGCTGTTGGTCTCACTCTGTAACTTAAGTTAGCCGGGAACTCACTATTCAGCCTAGTCTGGCCTCAAACTCTTGGCAATTCTGCTACTTCAACCTCTTGAATGCTGGGGTTATGAGGTGTGAACCACCATATCCAGCTGGACTTTTCAAAGTACTACCTCACCTCATTCAAGACATAGCACTAGGCTTTTTGATTACTAATTTTTCAGCTACCAAGCATACTTAAGAGATTCAAACTGGGGGCTGGAGACATGGCTCAGTGGTTAACAACACTGACTGTTCTTCCAGAGGACATGGGTTCAATTCCCAGCACCCACATGGAAGCTCCCAACTGTCTGTAGGTTCCAGTTCCAGTGGATATGATACCTTTACACAGACATACAGGCAAAACACCAATGCACACAAAATAAAAATAAATAAATAATTAAAAGAGAGAGATTCAAACTGGATTCCAACAAGTCCCTAAAATATTTTCAAACAATATCCATACACAAGTATCAGGCACCTATACAAACCCCAGAACAGCTAAAAGGCTAAGTAACAACATTATCATTTATGGTCTGCTGAATGGATAAAGCACTTAGGAATTTGTATCAATTCATACAATACTAGATACCTGTGAGATAGGTGGCACCATCTCCTTTTACACATGTAAAGAATAACTTACTCAGGGTCACACAGCTAGCTATCCAGGGCAGAGCTAGGAATCTAGCTCAATATGTATGTGTGGAAATCACAGGTCAATTTTTGAGTGTCACTCTGCAGGAGCTATCCTTGGGGGTGTGATGTTTTGTATTTGAGACAGATCTATCTCAAACCAGCCACAGAGCCCCAGGCACTCTCGTTTCCACATTCCCAGAACTGGGATTATAGATGCACAACACATGTTTTCCTGTGGGTGCTGAGGACCAAACACAGATCCTTATGCTTGCATAGTAAGCATTTACCAACAAAGCTGTCTCCTGAGTCCGCAATATTAATTTAAAAAGTTACTGACATTTCTTTTTTTTTTAAAGATTTATTTATTTATTCAGTATCCTGCTTGTAGGTCAGAAGAGGGCACCAGATCTCATTATAGATGGCTGTGAGCAACCATGTGGTTGCTGGGAATTGAACTCAGGACCTCTGGAAGAGCAGTCAGTGCTCTTAACCGCTGAGCCATCTCTCCAGCTCCCTTGACATTTCTTTTGTGTGCCCATGGAAGTCAGAAGACAATTAAGGGAGATGGTTCTCTCCTTCACTATGTGGGTACCAGGATCAAACCTCAATCTCAGGTTTGGTGGCAAACACCTTTAACAGCTAAGCCATTTCACCAGCCCCTCAACTTTAATTCTGAAGTTAAATGCTTCTAAGATAAGGTATGATTCCCAACACTTAGATGTATAACTGAATTGTGATGAAAAAATAATTTATTACAGTCGTTATACTCACTCTCACACGAGCTCTAGTGTTAGGCTCTCCTCATGAAGACAAACAATAACAGATCAGGCTTATAGCTAATTCATTTGGCTTTTCATCTGTTTGTCATGGCCATTCAGAAATAACTCTTCTAGTTGAGTCTTTAAGGAAAACAATGAAATAAACAACCACAATAGGAAAACTTACATAATCAAGAACTGGCCAGAACTTGAAGGGGAAAAAAATTTACCTACAATCTCCCAGAATAGCTTGCTTTTGTGAGGTTGTCACTCACTTTCATCTCATTACAAGTATCAGAAACATCTAACTGTCCTTCAGAAAGCAGCCATCACAGAACAGAAAAGTACTTTAAATCCGTATCTCTTCAATGTTCTCCTTAGGAAAATCCCCTCTGAGTCTACCTCCAACTGTTTCTCATTATGAAATACAGGTCTACTAGAATCCTTTTCATGTAGTAAAGACAGATCTAAAGTTAAAGAGTCATTATGTAACTATATTCTCCTGGCCTCTAGTGTGAACTCTCATGTCCTTAGGTGAATGGATAAAGCAAGGATCCTCTTATTTATTTATTTATTTATTTATTTATTTATTTATTTAGTCAGAGTCTTGCTGTGTAGCGCTAGATATCCCAAAACTCACTATGTAGATCACACTGTCCTCAAACTCATAAAGATCAGCCTGTCCCTGCCTCCCAAGTGCTGAGATTAAAGGCAAAGTCATGCTGGGGCAACCAAGGATCTTTTAAACTTCAGTTTACAAAGAAGTTATAGTTTCTAAGGTTCCTTGCTGACAAAACTGCTTTTGCCTGATGCCACTGAAAGAGCAGGGAGCACAGTTTTTACAGATGCAGTAACTTAGTAGCGTCTCCCTACTTACAGGAAGAGATAGACTCTCTTTTTCTTCTCCCAGACAAAATAAGAACCTAAATCACTACAAAGTGGTATAAGTAACACTAAATGATGGCTATAGCCAAAATCTAGTAAACCAGACGCTAGGGTGATTTTCTGCAGAGCACCTGACAGACTTCCTCCCTAGCAGAAAGCAAGTACCCAAACACTGGACTCTTCAGCAGCTTTCACCAGCAATATTGCCCTACACGAGAACAGCATTGCATACGCCTTTAAGAACAGATGAAATTACAGCTTCAACACGTTAACAGGATGCAGGTACAAAAAAGTAAGGTGGTCATAGAATACATATGTTGTTCAAATCATTACCCAGAGTCAAACGACCTAGGCATAATTCCTGATTTTAGCGGTAAATTCTGTGCTACATGTATGTGTCTCCTTGAAAAAAAATTTAATTTCTCCACTTCAGTTTCCTCATCTATACAATGAGGCTAACAGTACTTACCTTTCATTGGCTGAAGACTAAATAATGCTTAAAGTGCTTTCTGAGGAAGCCTGGCACATACGAAGTGCTACGAGTGGGGACAGTGTGATCCATTCAACCCGATGATCCTTAGAGGCTATCGATTAAGTCACAGCGGGTAGATTCTGTACTTGTCTACAGGCACATATGCAATACCTAATCTAAATGTAGACTCACGTACAGTCAAAATCTGATAATAACTCTAAAAGATAACGGCTGATCAATGGCCACTATGTTACATAGGTGTTGCAAGTTCAGCTGTGCTGTGCACTGTACCCTGACTACACTAACATGTACCCTGTGTGCTGTGTTTCTCAATGGGATAAAAGACAAGACTTTATTTTTCACCACAAAGAAATCATGTCTGGCAGGACGATTGTGGTGCACACCTTTAATACCAGCACTCGGGAGGCAGAGGCAGGTGGATCTGAGTGAGTTCAAGGCCAGCCTAGTCTACAGAGTGAGTTTCAGGACAGTCAGGGCTGTTACAGAGGAACCCTGTCTTGAAAAATTAAAAACAAAAATCATGTCTGAGGAGATAGGCTATTTAAACATTACACAATATATACATATATTAAACATCACAGTAATCATAGTATATATCCATTCATGTTCAATTTATTTTTATTAATTTTACTTGTATTAAGAAATAAACATCCCAGAAACTTATTTGAATTCAGTCTGCCACCACACATCCAAATGTTGTATTGCCAGCCCAGTACAGAGGTGCACACCTGTAACCCCAGCTCCTAAGGCAGAGAGAAGACTGAAGCAGTGAGCTTGAGACTAGATTGGGCTACGTACACAGAGGTGGGGAAGAGGGAACATTTTACAGTACAGATGAGAAAAACTGGATTTGCTATATGTAAAGTTATATAATGTATCATTTTTAATAGCAAGTGGACAAAACAAGATTGTGTCTTATCAGAAAGGGAGAAAGAAGTGAACTCAATCATTAAAATGCAACAAAACCAAAGGCTTATATTTAACAACTTAGAGTTTACAAAGGGTCTCAGACAACTGTGGAGATAGGGAAGCTAAGAACCAGAGATGATCACTGCTAGGAAACAGTACAGGGAAAGAACCAAATCAAATTTACCTAATATCAACTTCAGCGCTCTGTTTTTGGATCCACAGCCAAGTGGGGAAAAAAATGCACTTTTTTGCAGCAGCCCAAATCTCTGGAGACTCTGCCTAGGGAACAAGCATCATGGGAATGTGCTCGGCCTGGTTTCACACAGGCTGCCTCCCTGATCCATACAGCTCCAAGTCTAAAATGGCTTCAACACAGTACAAGCACTGCATGATGGGAAATGCACAGAAGATAACAGGGTAAGAGCCATACTCCTGGGGCTGACAGTCCATAAATACTTGCCACAGATGAGAGAGGATATTCAATCTGAAAGTAGGTGTGTGGTTTAGGCCAATCACCTCATTTCTCATAAAGACTTCATTTGTAAATGGTTTCTCATCTTGTTTGAAGGCAGAAGTAGGAAAAATAATTTAGCAATTGGTACTGGATTTTCAGTCTTCCATTTCTAAGGCCATGCTTAAAATTCTAACTTGGGTGGGGAAGAAAAAAATAACCAATATTTTCCAGCTATATGCTACTAAAAACATTGATTCTAAAAAAAAAAAATTAAAAAACCTAAGAAATGAGGCTAGCTGGGTGGAGGCAGTCAGAAAGAAATCCACCAAGAGCCAAATATTTGAATAATTTCTCAGCAGCTAAATGTAAAACGCTGAGTAACCACGTGTTCAGTCCTATACCCTGTATGTGTGCGGTTTCACAGAAACACCTGAGATACAGCGAGAAATATAATTTTCATATTCTCCTAAGGGTTGCACCTTTCTGCATTGGCCCGTGATATCACAGACTCACACAGCATCTTGCAGATTCCACCTCCCACACCAGACATGTAAAATCAGGGGTCGAAAGATATCTGGTCTTACCAGAGAGAATGTACTGAAGGCAAGGACAAGACGTATTTTTACAGAGAGGTTGGCAAATGCTCATAAACGCTGCCACCTTTGGAATCCTCCCTGCACGCAAGTTCTCCATTTGCAATAGACCCAGATGCGCTCATCTTGGAAAGAGAAGGGTCCACATCCTGCCCACTCCTTCCCCACCAACAGACAAATTTCAAATAGTAAAAGACAAAACCAACAAACAAAAAATGTATGGAGGAATTCGGGGCGCAGACACACGAGATTATGGCCGTAAAATGACGACAAATAGCATGAGAAGCCTCAATTCTCAGCCTGATCTTCCCCCGCCCCACTGGGAATCCAGTTTGAGTCAGTAAAACGATTCGGACAATTCCATTTCTAGATTCAAACCTCAACCCTGCTGTCAGAGAATCTCGGGTCCAGCAGGGTTTCCCACACCGGCGATGATGAAACAGCTTTACTGCAAAGTGGGAGAGGGATTCGCCCCAGCTGTCGCCAAGGTTAAGCCCTTACTCATCCAGGGGAGCGCAGCAGGGGCGTCGCGGCTTGGGGGAACTCGCTCGCCTTCGGCTACACTGCAGTTTTTGAAAGCCACAAAGGAACGAGGTTGACAGGCCCAGAGGGATGGCTCCGGGCCCGAGGGGAGCAGGCAGGGGCGGCGCCGAGCAGAGGAGCTGCCGGGGGGAGTCCGCAGCCCAGCCGTGCCCAGCCGTGCCCAGCCGTGCCCGGCCGCACCCGTACGGCCCTCCGAGAGAGAAGCCCGGGCTTCCCGCGGAGGCGCAGGCCCGGCCGGAAGCGGGGAGGGGCGGTGGCGAGACGGGCCGCAGCCGCCGCCCGAGAAGGGGCTTCGCGTTGGGGCCCCTGGGAGCCGCGCCGCACTCACCGTGGAGGACTGTAGGGAGAAAAGGCGCTTCCGGGAAGCTCGGAGGGCGGCGACTACGTCTTTCCCAGGCCCACTCCTCAGGCGGTGGTGGCGGCAGCGGCGGTGGCGGCGACCGTAGCTGCTGTGGCGGCGGCAGCGGCTACCCGGCTCCGGAATCGGCGGCGGCGGTGGCGGCAGCTGCACTTCCGCTCCGGCCACCACTTCCGCTCTAGCCCAAGTCCCGCCCCACCCTGAGTCGGCTTTTCATTGGGTGAGCGAGGCACGGGGTTGCCCCGTCCTCCCGAGAAGGGCGGTGATAGCCGGGAGGAGGGGAAGTCACGAAGGGCCTAGAGGGAGCGGTCGTGGGAGGGCGCAGGGCCTTGGTGGGAGCTCGGAGGGGGCGGACGCAGAGAAAGGAAGTGGGGTGGGGGAGCAGGAAGAGGAGGAAGAAGAGAGGGCGGAGCTGAGGTGACCGCCCCAGGGCCGGGATGTGTGAGAACAGGGCGAGCTCCAGGACGGATGGTTCAGAAGCTTGGAGCATTTTTGGTCCAGGTTCGGGGTCATATGTTTCCACCCCACCCTGAAAATAATCCTCACGGGATCGGAGTCGCTAGCAGTTCTATTAGCTGTGCGCTAAGGGATTGCTTGTAACCGAAGGAGAACAGAAATGGCTCGGCCCTACATTTTCAATTAATTCCTCTTTCAGTTCAAAAGGAACTTACTGTTCCTTCCCGAGACCGAGGAAGCAACATCAAGTGTCAGGAACAGAATATCCTCAAGGTTTTAAGAAAAACAACCCGTGTACATCCTTTCTTCGTTGAGATTCCCTGGTCCCCAAATATCATTTATAAGAAAGCCTGAAAGGCAGAACTCCGGGTCTCCCTAGACGGTTTTCGCCATTACCTGAATTGTATTAATTCTCCAGGCAAGCCTGTTGACTCTTAAACCTCGCCCTTCAAAATAACTATCAGCACTCTTCGCTTTCTGTGTGGCAGCTTTCCGAATGCTGGAGAATACAGCAAGGGCCAAGACAGACGGTCGCCCTGCTGTCTTGAAGCTTACAATCTCTAGGAGAAAGAACAAAAAGGCTTTTGTCATTTCTCCCTTATTTAACTTAATGATAGACTTCTAATTCACCGCTTGACTCTGAGCCCTGCCCCCATCAAGTACCAAGTGATCTTTTTTCAATGTCATTCTAAGTGTGTCTGGAACTGTAGGCTCAAACCTAGAGTTCCATGAGTGTGACAGTCAGAGCTCCCCAGAAGCTGTCCTTAGCGATCCTCAGCACCCCAATTCATTTATGTAGCGTCCTATTCCCCCGATGTACTGTGCCAGTGTCTATAAACAGTTTGAGATAATTGCTGTCTTAGGGTTTCTATTGCTGTGATGAGACACCATGATCAAAGCGACTTAGGGAGGAAAGGGTTTATATGGCTTATACTTCCAAATCACTCATCATCAAAGGAAGTCAGGACAGGAACTCAAACAGGGCAGGGGCCTGGAGGCAGGAACTGATGCAGAAGCGTGGAAGGCTGCTGCTTACTGACTGGCTTAACCTGCTTTCTTTCTTTCTTTTTTTTTTTTTTTTTTTTTTTTTTTTTTTTGGTTTTTCAAGACAGGGTTTCTCTGTGGTTTTGGAGCCTGTCCTGGAACTTGCTCTGTAGACCAGGCTGGTCTCGAACTCACAGAGATCCGCCTGCCTCTGCCTCCCAACTGCTGGGATTAAAGGCGTGTGCCACCACCGCCTGGCTTAACCTGCTTTCTTATAGAACCCAGGACCTGCAGCCCAGGGATGGCACCATCTCCTTCCATCAATCACTGATTAAGAAAATGCCCTATAGTCTTGCCCACAGCCTGATCTAAGGGAGACATTTTCCCAATTGAGCTTCCCTTCTCTCTGATGACCCTAGCTTGTGTCAAGTTGACATAAAACTATCCAGTACAGATGCTGACTTTTTTTTTTCTTTTTCGTGTATGTATGTGTGTGTGGAGGGAGGGGCTGAGTTTGATGTTGGGAATCATTCTCCATCATTTTCCACCTTTTTCATTGAGGCAAGATTTTTCTATCAAACCCAGAACTTATCAGTATGGGATTCTCCCAGACCAGTCATTTGTGGGACTCCCCTACCTCTGCATTCCAAGGCAGGAACTAGAGGTGGGGAGTCATGTCTCACCTGGTATTTCAGTGTTGTTTGAGAAGCAGAATCCAGTCTTCACAGGCACAGGACAAGTGAGTGCTACAAGCACCAAGCCAGCTCTCCTGCACCACTGCTGCCCTTTCTGTCTCGTAGAGCCCAGGGCGGCCTCCATCTTAAGGGTGAAGTTGATTTTCTGATCCTCCTGTTTCCAGATTCTGAGGGTTGGGATTACAGGTCTGTGCCACAATACTAGTTTATAGGGTTCTTGATATCAAACCCTAGACATCATGCACGTTGGCAAGGGTCCTACTGACTATAGCCCCAGTCCAGTTGCCAACTTAAAAAAACCCTCACATTTCTCTGCCTTGTCTGACAATGCAGACCATATTCCCATGTGGCAGCTGAGACCACGGAGTAAAGTGACTGTTTGCTTAGATTGGGTATATATGCACAAACGTTCCAGGGTGTAAGGGGCTTCTCCCAGTCTGTGGGCCATTTTCATTGACATCCTTGGTTGTACAGACATTTGTTCTTAAGACTCAGACTTCATCACATGTCCTGAACCAAACACAGTGACTTTTAACTTGAACAGGATTGAGAGTGTGTTGTGTAATGTTAAACATTTTAAAAAGGATTTTAATGAAAACCACTGAACTAGAATACTGGAGGGGTTTCTTAATGCCACAAGTACCCCATGGGAATTTGTCTTTAGTGGACCAAAGCCCAGTGTCTAATCCAGAGATTGCACTAGCTTTAATGTGACAGCCCTGTCTCATGCCCCCATCTAGAAAGTGGCCTAATGGGTTAGAGGCTTATAATGATTACACCACAGGTTACATCACCAGTATGTGGAGTGAACAGACATGCTCTTTGTCAGGCCTCCCCTGGTGCCTGCTAACGGGTTGCATGGATTAAGTCCTTTCGCCATCTCTGCATTCTAGGCCAGGGGTCAGCAAGCCACCACTGACAGATTCAAAGGTGAAATATGATGTGTATTCCAGTTTGCTGCTCTCCTGCCAAGATAAAACTCCATGACCAACACAACCTGGAAAGGAAGGACTCTATCAGTCTTACACTTCCACATTATAGTTCATCATTGAAGGAAGTCAAGACAGAAAGCTGGAGGGAGGAACTGAAGCAGACACGGTGAAGGAATACTGCTTACTGGCTTCCTTCCCATTGCTTTCCTTTCTGTGGCTCTTAACCACTGAGCCATCTCTCCAGCCCAGCATGTCTTCTTCAATCATCCTCTCTCTCTCTCTCTCTCTCTCTCTCTCGCTCTCTCTCTCTCTCTCTCTCTCTCTCTCTCTCTCTCTCTCTATCTCTCATTGAAGCTGCCACCCACTGATTCATCTAGGCTGGCTGACCAATGAGCTCCAGGAATCCTCCTGTTTCTCTCTCCAGAGTCCTAGGATTAATAATATGTCCTGCTGTGTCTGGGTTATCACATGGGTCCTAGGGATCTGAACTCAGGTCACCATACTTGTTCTATAAACACTTTACGGACGAGGCCATCTCCCTAGCCCCAAAGCCATGTCTGACTTTTTAAGAAGCTATGGAAGTATCTTTCAAGGTGGCCACATGTTTTATATTACACCAGCAAGCAAGAGTGCTTCTTCCTGAGCATGCTTGTATCTGGTATGGCAGACTTTAGTTGATTTGTTTTCTAGATTTTAGCCACTGAGATTAGTGTGCTTTGGTTCTCATTACTGTCTTAATTTACAGTTCCCTAATGAGACCTTTTCACAGTCTCATTTATCATGTGTTTCTTTATCACAAGTGTCAATTTTCTTTTCTTCCCTTAAAAAAAGGATTTATTTTTATTCCCTGTGTGTTGTCTGCATGCATGTATGTATGTCACACATGTACCTGGTGCCCGTGAAGGCCAGAAGAGGCCCTCAGATCCTTGGGACTGAAGCTGTGGATGGTTATCCACCACCATGTGAGTCCTGGGAACCAAACCTGGGTCCTTTGCAAGAGTAGCAATGCTCTTAGCTGCTGAGCCATAACCCGCCAACACACACACACACACACAACCTGTTCTTTTGTTTCTTTTCTTTCTTATCCATTTTAAATTGGGTTGTTTGTTTCTTGCCCTCGAATGTTGGGCTTCTCTGTAGATCCAGCATGCCTGTCTGTATCGGATGGGTGTTTTGCAGGTTGTCTTCTTCTCTGGCTTGGTTTCCACTCTCCTAGCAGTAGCTTCCCAGGGCAGGAATTTTTTAGTTTAATGAACTAAAACTTACCTTTTGTTTTCCTCCACGGATCATATTTTTGTATCTATAAACTCATTGCAAGCACAAGGTTACCCAGAGTTTTTTCTTTGTGTTTTCTTCCAGAAGTTGTATAGTTTTGTATTTTGCATTTAGATCTGTAATCCACTGGGGGTTAAATTTTCACTGGGATCCACTGAGGATCCATTTTTGTTGTTTTTGTTGAGACAAAGTTGCATGTAGCCCAGTCTGGTCTCAAACTTTCTAGGTAGCAGAGAATGACCTTGAGCCTCCTGCTTCCACCCCAAATGGGGGACTAGAGCCACTTGCTGCCATGCCCAGCAGGGGCTAATTTATTGGTGAAACAAATAGGGTTGTGTCTAGATGTGCGTGGGGTATGTGTGTGTTGTATGTATGTACTCATGTGTCCTGGCTTGTGCAGGGGTATGTATGTGTATTTACAGGTGTGTATGGAGGTCTGAGGGCAGTGTTAGGTGTCTCCTCATCTCTCTTCATCTTAGTTTTTGAGACAGGATCTCCTACTGGATCTGGAGCTCATTGGTTGGTTAGGATAGCTGACCAGTGAGCCTCAGGGGTCAACCATCTCCCCTGAACACCTCAGCATTAGGGTTATGTGTAGCCTGTTCTTTCCATTAGAACCCTTAGAATACTAATCCTAGTAATATTAAATTCCTGATTCAGTAATGCCGTCTTTGCCATGTCTGAGTCTGGTTATGATTCTCTGTCTCTCTCCCTGCCTCTCTCTGTTTTACACACACACACACACACACACACACACACACACACACACACACACACACACTGTGCAGTTGTAGGTATAAAACTAAGGGCCTCCCACATACAAGGGAAGTATTCTACCATTGAGCTATAGCCCCAGCTCTTGCTTTGTCTCTTCAGGGTTTTTCCTTCTTGTTTTAAGCTTGCCTTATAATTTTCTAGTACTCAGACATGATGTATTGTGTAATAGAAACTGAGGTAAACAGGCCTGTGCTGATTTTATATCTCTCAGCCTGAGTTAGGCTGTGTTTACCGCTTACTGTAACTATGTCAAAGGCTTTAATTTCCTCTTCAATTTGGCTCCCTTGTCTAAGTTTCCCTGGAAACTCCTTTGAATGAGAGCTTGCATCTCGCAGTTTTCTCAGTTGTAATCCCCTGTTTTTATGTTGAAGGCACCTTAATGCTGTGGAAGGTTCTGGTGATGGGAAGCTTTCTATAATCCTGGAATTAAGTCTTGTGTGTGTGGGGTATGCATTTTAGTAGGCCGGAGTCCCTAGACTGTAACCTCGGGATATATTTTAGCCTCTTCTCTTTTGTAAGGCATGAAACTGAAGGAGGCTGGAGATGTCTAATTGGCTTTCTGCTGGGTAGATAAGGCTCTGGAAAAAGTAGTTTTCCTTGAAGGGAGGCCTCTGCCACAGAGGACATGGTGATCTGGAAGTGAAGGAAATGTTCCCCTCTCCTCTCGCCTAGATTTTTGTGGTGAAGCGGTTTGGGCTCACTGTGGAGCGCTCTGGGGATGGGAAGCCACACTCAGCCTCCAGTGACTCCCAGCTATGGTTTAAACACGTTATTGACTGTGCCCAGTGAAGGCTGCCCCGGCGAGCCGTGTTTCTGTGGCTCTCTAATAACTCCCATTTTCAATAATTTCCCCCTCGGCCTCATTTTCTTCATTTCCAGATCACCGTGTTCTCTGTGGCAGAGGCCTCCCTTCAGAGAAAACTCCCCCAGTTCTCTAAAGGCTCTGAGAAGAGCTGCCACCTTCAGTTTGCTTCTGCTTCTCTTGTGGAGATGGAATCACACCTTCTGAGCTTGACATCCAATCTGAGCAGAAATTGGGAGTCATTCTAGTGAATTTTTCATTGGCCTAGAGGAGAATTAAAAAAAAAAGCACAACACTTTGAAGCTAAATGTTAGATTTTTGTACAAGTTAATAGATGCCCAGCTCATCATCATCTTGAGAACAGAAATGGCGCCCACATCCGAGCCTATGCTGGGTGCGGAGGCTGCTGCACCTGCCCCCGAATGAGTAAAATCAGGGACAGGAGCATCTGTCCATTGATGAAGCCGATAGCTGTAATGATCAGCTATCATTATGTAGATTCCATGGTCTCCCTACCTCCTGAGGAATATGATCTGGTGATGTCATAAGGATTTGAATGACAGCAGAAACCAAGGCTTCCCTGGAGGTGGCTTCGGCCAAAGAAATGTAACAGTTTTGCCTGTTGCCTGCCATTCCAAAGGTGGTATCCAGTAAACTCCAAACTTTACATGGTGGGTTGGCTGGTGGTTCATAAACATTGTCTTCATCTGTGAACTATGGCCAGGGAACAGTGTGGCTTTATAACAGTATTTTTGCATTACTGTTGGTTGTAGAGTCTGAAGCATGTATAGCTTCCTGGTTTTTGTTTTGTTTTGTTTTGTTTTACAATTTTATGTATAAAATCAACATTGATTTAAAAAAAATTTTTCAATTAATTAATTATTTCCCCCCCCCAGACAAGATTTCTCTGTGTAGCCCTGGCTGTCCTGGAATTTGTATCGCTTGATAGATCAGGCTACAGAGTAAGTATCCACTTGCCTCTGCCTCCTGGGATTAAAGATGTGTGCCACCACGCCAGCTTATTTTATTTTTTAAAAGATTTATTCATTGTTACTTTATGTATATGAGGATTCACTTGCATGTGTGTCTGTGCACCACACATGTATCTGGTACCCTTGGAGGTCGGGGAGTTATAGACGGTTGTAAGATGCCATGTTGGATTTGGGGATCAAACCCTGACCTTCTATAAGGAGCCGGTGCTCTTAACTGCTGAGCCATCAATCTGGCCTCCTGCTGGTTTCCCTGTGTGACAGTCCTAGCTCTCATGGAACTAGCTCTTGTAGACCAGGCTGGCCTCGAACTTACAGGGATTCACCTGCCTCTGCCTCCCAAGTGCTGGGATTAAAGGTGTGAGCCACCACTGCCCGGCCTCCTGCTGTTTGTAATATATATATATATACATTATATATATATATATGAGCCTGTGCTGATTAGTTTTATGTTAATTTGACACAAGCTAGAGTCATTGGGAAGAGGGAATTGTGAGAGCCAAAATTACATTTTAAGTTTTAATTGCCATACTTAAGAGATCCATGAAACAAACATGCCTATGATCTGCAAGCTTCTTATGCAAAGACAGATAGTTCCTGAAATGTTGGAAGCTATTGTTTATGGGAGATAACAAGTCACGTATTCTCACTCTCCTAAACAAGTCTGTTTGTCCCATCTACACTGAATGTGCTTGATCACATGTGGATGGGAGGTTCACAGGCAGAAAATACATCAGGATGTATGCTTGTTCCTGATTGGACCTAAAGGGGGAATACTTAAATTGCTGCAAACCGTGACTTGGGGGGCATTTTCTGGGAACCCGGAGATGAACCTGACCAAAGCACATCCACCTGGCCAAAGCTTGCTTCAAATTTGGCTTTAAATTGCGGTAGTGGTCCTGTTCTCGACTGGGAATAACCACTACAAGCTTAGTTGAGAAAATGACCCCACCAGATTGATTGTGGGCAAGGCTTTGGGACATGTTCTTGTTTGATAACTGATGTGGGAGGGCCCAGCTCATTGTGAGTGGCGCCATCCTGGGCCGGTGGTCCTGGATTCTATAAGAAAGTAGGCTAAACAAGCCATGGGTAGCAAGCCAGTAAGCAGCACCCTCCATGGCTTCTGCATCAGCTCCTGCCTGAGTTCCTGTCTTGACTTCCTTTGGTGATGAGCAGCAATGTGGAAACGTAAGGCAAATAAACCCTTTCCTCCCCAATTTGCTTTTTGGTCATGGTGTTTTGCTGCAACAGTGAAACCCTAACTAAGATACAAGGCAAGGTCTCTAGTTCAGGCTGGCTAGGTGTTCATTAGCCAAGAATGACCTTGCTTCTCATCCTCTTACTGGGATTACGTGTACCACCATGCCTGATTATGCCATACTGGGAATCCAAGGTTTGTACATCCCTATCCCCCAAGGAAAAATATCACACACACACACACACACACATTTGCAGTCTGATTTATGATTATGTTTTCAAAAGTCTCTTGTACCCCTATATTTCTCTGAATTGGTCCCTTCTGCTACTTATTCCAGAACTATGCATTTTGTCTGCAAGCTCACGACTCATATGCTTTCGGAAATTTCTATTGAGTGGTTTGTTAAATGCTCAATTTCTTACCTATATACCCCACATAATATTCCTTCAGCTCTCCCAAAGACACAGACCTAAGACAAATCCCCCAGGTAAACACCTATTTCTGCCTCCTCCACACACTTTCTTTCACAGTAATTTGTTGAAGGAAGCCACTAGTTTCATTCCTAGCTGCTCAACCCCGAAATAACCACACAGAATCACTGCTTGGCCCATTAGCTCTAGATAATTATTGGCTAACTCTTACATATTAATTTAACCCATTTTTATTAATCTGTGTATTGCCACGTGGCAGTGGCTTACCAGCAAAGTTTCAGCATGTCTGACTCTGGTGATGGCTCTATGGCCTCTCACTAACTCTGTCCTTCTTTTTCCCAGCATTCAGCCTAGCTTTCCCTGCCTACCTAAGTTCTGCCTTGCTATAGGTCCAAAGTGGTTTCTTTATTCATTAATTGTAATCACAGCACACAGGGGGACTCCCACATCAATAATTATATCATATTTAGTCAAGTCCATATTCAGTGTTTACATGTGTGCACGTGTGTGCAGAGTGACTGAAAACAGGCAAACAAAACTGTGCCTCGCTGTATTTCCTTGGTAGCTTTCTCTTTATTGTGCAAATTTCTGTTGTCCTAAAGAGAAGCAAAGCTTTTGTTTCTTTACTCAATTTTCCATATTCTCATGGAAGGGAAAAGTGTCATCTCAGGACTCCAAGACCAAGTTCTCAGCACAAAGGAGATTTATTTGCCCCAGAGGGACACAAGGCAGGGGCAGACAAAGACAGGAGGTAGAGGAGGAGGGAGAAGGGGAGGGAACAAAGGAGAGGGAAGAAAGGGACAAGGGAGAGGGGTAAGGGGTATTTGTCTCAGAGGGACAAAGAGCTGCCTCTGAATAGAGGGAGTCAGACATAGCACACAGGAAAATAAAGGTAAAAGGGAAACCCTGTGTTAGGATGAGGTGTTTAATTTTAATTGAGCGTGTCAATTAGTTGAGCCAAAAGGGGCCTTTGATTGTTGAGCTTCAATACTTTGATAGCTGAACCTTGGTAATCAGCCTCAGGAGGAGGAAGTGATCAAATAAGGGAATAGACCTTGAAGGCTAGCTTTAGGAATGTTATCTAATGGTTTCTGGCTAGGCAGAGGGAATGGGGGTGGGGTGGGAGGAGATGGCTGCTGGAGCCCTGCCAATCACGCTCAAGCAGGCCAGAGTGCCTTCAGGCCTTACTAGTCACTCCCTACCATGCTGGTTTCCTGTGATGGTTACTGTTAATTTTCAGCTTGACCTGGGAGATGAGTCTCTGGGCATGCCTGTGGGTTTATCTCTGTTAATTTAGTTTAAGTGTGATTACTGGCCCACTGTGGGTGGCACCATTCTGTGGCTGGGGTCCTGAACTATACACGTGGAGAGAACAACTGAGCATCCTCGTGGTCTCTGCTTCCTGACTGTGGATGCCTGGTGTGGGAAGTCCTTCTGTATATATGTTGCTTTTATTGGTTGATGAATAAAGTTGCTTTTGGCCAATGGCTTAACAGAGTAGAGCCAGGTGGGAAATCAGAACAGAGATGTAGGGGAAAAGTGGGTGGAGTCAGTGGGATGCCATGTAGCTGCCAGAGGAAAAAGATGCTAGCTGGAACCATGCTGGTAAGCCACAGCCATGTGGCGATACACAGATTAATAGAAATGGGTTAATTTAAGATGTAAGAGCTAGCTAAAAATATGCATGAGCTAATAGGCTAAACAGTGGTTTAATTAATACAATTTCTATGTAATTATTTTGGGTCTGGGCAGCTGGGAACAAATGAGCAGCCTCCACCAACAGATTGGTGCATCAATGTGTGCCAGCTAAAGCCGCATAAAACCTGATAGAGCTTATAAAAAATTCTAGACACACACGCAAAACAAAGTTTAGCCACATTTTTTTGGGGGGATGGGTGAGCATGGGTGCCTCAGCTCACTTAAGAGAGGTCTTCCTGATTCAGCATTATCACCAAAACAAAACTATGCAACTTCAAGAAACTGTGGCTTCTTAGTTCATGATAGTTGTACATACAGCTCTGGCTCCTTCAGGAAGCTAAGCACTTAAATGAGGTCTGTGAGCAGTGTGTTACAATTTGCTTAATGGTGACTCAGACCTGCTGTGACCCTGGATCTGGGGCAGAGAGAATGATTCTCAGAGGCAGCAAACATGCCTCTAACATCTTAGACAGGGCTGAGCAACCAGGCAGGATCGTAGAGTTGGTCCTAGCCAGGCACACTTAATATTTAAAAGAAAATAAAAGCACTCCTGGTCAAAAAATAATTACAGTTATGCACACAATAAAGACAAATCCATTTGGAAAAGTTCTCTAAATATGTCACAGTGTTGGATAAATGTACATAGGCTTGAGAGAGAGAGGAAAAAGAATATAGATAGCTATAATATAAAAGAGTACAAACAGTCATAGATTAAAGGAGTAAAGATAATAAAATGAATATTAAACTTATAAAAACAGTAATAGAGTAAAAAAATAAGTCATGTGAAGGTAGAATATACATAGAGAGTCTGGATTATGTATTTATTGTGTTTTCTTTGAATTTTTTGACTGTGAATGAGCTAAGTACAGAGAGACATTTTATTGTATGAACTGCTAAGCTAAACCAACACATATATTTTAAACGTATCTTGACTTCAAAATTTGGGTCCAAGGATATGTTGCTTTGGAAAAGAAGTTCTGTTTTTGTTTCCACAGAAGATAAGAACCTGTGGATTCCTTCCAGATCAAACCTGTGGTTTGATCAAACAAGACTCCTTAAAACAATGGCCCAGGTGGTCCAACATCCGTGACGGCTTCAGGACTACTGGCTGAGATGGACCTACCACACAGGATACCCCATGACAGACCTGAATAACAGTGACCTCAATCAGCAGGAAGTAGTCTAGACAACAATGCCCAAACTCCCTAAATGATTGTTTATAAATGTTTGTTTACATGTAAAAGGGGATATACTATAGAGATGAATACTTTGCATTGGTGTGGATCTTGGTTTGTTGATGCAGGTTTGGGGTCAGTTTTGTTATGTGTATTTCTACTCTTGATTGAGGTGTTGTGTTTGTGCAGTTCATTTAGAAATGTAGTGTATAATTAAGAAATAAAGGTTAATAGATAATCATCTGTGATAGCCAAGCTTGTAGTCACGTTGGTTGGATTTTCTGGATGTATAGAGATGTATTTCAGTTAGATAGTCTTCAAACTTTTTGGAGTCCTACAGAATATGGCAAAAATCCAAAAAAAAAAAAAAAAAAGAAAAGAAAAGAAAAGAAATTGGGACTTTTCTCGACAGTGAGTCTGCTCCTGGTAGCACCAATTACTTCAAGAGGCAGATGGGCATTGAAGAGGCTCCTTATGGAGTTTGTTAGCCATTTGGACATGAAACTGTTCTTTCCTAGACTGCTTAATGTTCATACTTTATGAACTGGCCATGCAGAACCCACAGAAAAATGACTGCTGAACTTGCCTAAGGGTAAGGCAGTTCTTTGGGGTTCCTGCTTTATGTGGGTGTCTGCCAGACATTCTGCAGGACACAGAAGAGGGTGACTGACAAACTACCAATAGAGTTGGAACTGTCTTTGAAATTTCCTGCTTCATGGAATTGTCTGCCAGATACTATAGGCCAGTAGGCTGAAAATGGGTGCCCCAATGTCACAGAAGAACTTTGAGTGACTGTCCAGGAAGTAAGATATCTCTGTTAATTCTAGAGTTTTGGAGGTTGCTTATAATGTACTTCCTGTTAACTTAGGTAATATTGTGTCCTTCTGGGGTCTTTAATGAGTTGAAGAATAGATAGTTATAATTATAGTTTTCCTTAGTTATGATAAAAGATAAAGTAGGTATAAATATATGGCTGTAATTCTTGCTTGATACCTGTTTTGTTGCATGTGATTTTACTATGTTAAAGCTGAAACCTTCCTTTTTATTTGGACATAAAAAAGGGAAATGGTGTGAGAAGTCCTTCTGTTTATGTGTTGCTTTTATTGATTGATGAATAAAGCTGTTTTCAGCCAATGGCTTAGCAGAGTAGAGCCAGGTAGGAAATCTGAACAAAGATGTAGGGGGAGAGTGGGTGGAGTCAATGGGTTGGGAGAAAGATGCTAGCTGCCAGCCAGAACCTTGCTGCTAAGCCACAGCCAAGTCACAATACACAGATAATTAGAAATGGGCTAATTTAAGATGTAAGTGCTAGCTAGAAATATGCATAAGCTAATAGGCGGAGCAGTGATTTAATTAATACAATTTCTGTGTACTTATTTTGGGTGTGAGCAGCTGGTAACGAACGGACAGCCTCCGCCAACAGATGCCAGTTGTTTTGAGCTCCGTTTTACCTCCCTACCGATATATACTGTACCTTGAGCTGTGAATCAGACAAACCCCTCCCTTAAGTTGCTTTCGTCAGAGTGTTTTATCCCAGATACAGGACGGAAACAAAGACTTTTCTTACTGCTGCTTCAACGATTTCTTGCAAAATTTGTTCCTTGAAACAACGTCTGTTTCTCTGTCTCTCCCCCTATCTTTTCTGACAGTGTCGGGAATACAAGGACTTAAGCGAGTTAGACAAGTGCTGTGTCACTCACTGACACCTTTAGTCCCGAAACCCATTTGTTTCTTATCTCATGGTTCAGGAGATAAGAATGAGTCCAGTGTGAGTCAGTTGGATCCCCTCCCCTGCTTTGAGACTAAGCGTGTCAGCTGAGGAACAATCCTTAGTGAGGTAGATCTTAGATTTGAATCCATTTCCAGGCTCAGGAGGTTGTGGCTTGAGTTCAAATTCCTGTAGCCTCTTCCCTCTGGGCTGTGTTCCGGGTTCTTTGCTCCTGGAGGCTGTCTGCATTCCTTTGTGACTACTCCTCTCGCCCACGCCCACCCCACCCCGACAACAGGGGCCTGGAATCTTTGCACTCGGCACTCTATGTCACCCCTCCACCTTCCTCTTTTGCCATCTCTGTCATTCCAGCCGAGAAAGTCCTCAGCTTTTAAGGCTTCCTGTGGGTAGGCTGCTCTTCTGATCACGTGTGATTCATTCAGTTAGTCTAGAATGCTCTTCCCTACTTTAAGGGACTGTATCTCAATAATCAGCAAAGATACACTCATAGACGGCAGTGTGGGGTGTGAACATCTTCGGAGGGCTGTTCTGTGTACCATGTTTTCTCTCCAGCACATTAATCCATCCAACAAATAAGTATTAAATTCCCCCTACCCTCTGCCCCTAATTTAACTTTCTCCTTTCCTTAAGTACAGAACATTGACAGTGGGAGCCTCACACACGAACTCTACCGTTGAGCTATATTCCCAACCCTCTTATACTTTTTTAAAAATTTATTTATTTATTTATTTATTTATTTATTTATTTATTTATTTATGATGTATACAATATTCTGTCTGTGTGTATGCAGTCCAGAAGAGGGCACCAGACCTCATTACAGATGGTTGTAAGCCACCATTTGGTTGCTGGGAATTGNTGAACTCAGGACCTTTGGAAGAGCAGGCAATGCTCTTAACCGCTGAGCCATCTCTCCAGCCCCCCTCTTTTTTTTTTTTAATATTTATTTATTTGTTATGTATACAATGTTCTATCTGTGTGTATGCCTGCAAGTCAGAAGAGGGCACCAGACCTTATTACAGATGGCTATGAGCCACCATGTGGTTGCTGGGAATTGAACTCAGGACCTTTGGAAGAGCAGGCAATGCTCTTAACCACTGAGCCATATCTCCAGCCCCCTCCAGCCCCCCTCTTATACTTTTTGAGACAAGGTTCAGTTCACTGAACTGCTTAGGCTGGCCTGATCTTACATAGTTGATACCTTTAACTGTTGATTCTCCAACCCTTCAACCCCCTTCTGTACCGGAACGACAGGAGACCACACTTGTTTTTCCTGTTGTTGTTGTTGTTGTTGTTTGTTTTGTTTTGTTTCAGGGAAGGTCTTGCTATGTAGCTCAAGTTGCCCTGGAACTTACTAACGTAGATGAAACTGGCTTTCAGCTTGCCTGTCTCTGCTTCTCAAATGCTGGTATTACAAGGGTGGGCTACCACAACCGTGATGACATTATTCTTACATTTCTCAAGCATCTGTATTGCTGTGGCAAAATCTGATTCCCTTCCTGTCCTGGAACTTGTTCTGTTCAAAATCAGGCTCGGCTCAAACTTATAGAGAACTACCTGCCTCTGCCTCTCAAGTGCTGGAATTAAAGACGTGCACCACCACTACCTGGCTGCCTTTATGATCTTTTAAAAGGTGTTTTCACATTTATGTGGTGTGTGTGTGTGTGTGTGTGTGCGCGCGTGTGTGTATGTGTTTAGGGCTAATGCCATTTTGTAGGAATGGCACTTGGAGGCCAGAGGAAAAGTCACAGAAGTGAGTTTTGTCCTACAGTGTGGGTCCTGGGGTTCAAACTCTAGCCATCATGATTGGTGGCAGGTGCCTTTACTCACCGGTCCCCTTTGTGAGTCTGGATTTATTTTTTATTTTATTTTATTATTGGTTTTTCGAGACAGGGTTTCTCTGTAGCTTTGGAGCCTGTCCTGGAACTAGCTTTTGTAACCAGGTGTACCAGGTTGGCCTGGAATTCACAGAGATCCACCTGCCTCTACCACCCGAGTGCTGGGATTAAAGGCATGCGCCACCACCATCTGACTGATTCTGGATCTTTTGTAACAAATTGTTTATTCTTGTCCCCAAGCTTCTTTTTGACCTACTGTTCAAAAACTTATGCTCAATGGTATTTTAGAATATGGCTTTGACGCCGGGTGGTGGTGGCGCACGCCTTTAATCCCAGCACTCGGGAGGCAGAGGCAGGCGAATCTCTATGAGTTTGAGACCAGCCTGGTCTACAAGAGCTAGTTCCAGGACAGGCTCCAAAACCACAGAGAAACCCTGTCTCGAAAAACCAAAAAAAGAAAAAAAGAAAAAAAGAATATGGCTTTGAAATATCCATTAGTGTCTGCCCTTCCTTCTTTCTTTCCTTTTTTTTCCAAACCACCTTGCCCTGCTACCCGCAGGTTAGAACCAAGGGTGTGTGTGTGTGTGTGTGTGTGTGTGTGTGTGTGAGAGAGAGAGAGAGAGAGAGAGAGAGAGAGAGAGAGAGAGAGAGAGAGAGAGAGAGGTCAGAGGCCTTGGGCCTTGGGTGTTGGTCCTCAACATTCACCTTGCCTGAGTCAGCGTCTCTCATTCCACACCAACCAGGCTACTGGGTGTGTGAATATCAACACACTTTTTTCTCTGCTTCCTATGTTGCTATGGGAACATTGGAATTACAGACACGTGATACCACATTGGCTTTCTGGGGGTTTGACCTCAGGTCCTTCCACAGCCTACACCAAGGGCCTTGCCCACAGATAAGCACTCTACACTGGGCCAAGGACTCAGCCCTCTTCCTTTTGGCCGACATGCTTTGTTGCACTTTGCTTTTCATTAAAAAAAATTATGATAATTCTAAGTAAGCACCAAACAGAGGATAGAATAAACCCACACGTTTCTATTGCTTGCTTTTTTTTTTTCTGGCGAGTAAGCAGTATTTTATAGCAATTTTTGTTCATTAGACAGCTCTGACAGATGAGAACTTAAAAAATGGACTTCATGTATCCTATTGTTGCACATAAGGGAACTGGCAGTGATTTTTACACAAGCTAGGTCTAGTTCCTCTGATTATCTCAGACATGGCTTTTCATGCTGGATTCCTTAAGTAGGCATCCCGCCTCCCTTCCCCATGCGGTTTACTGTTGGAGTGGAATCTGGATTTGACTGCTGAACCTTCAGCTCCTCAATGTGTTTGAAAATACGACAGCACCCTTTGGACGTGTTATAAATTGATAATGCTATCTAGAGACTCAGTTAGAGCCCAGTCCTGTTTGAGAGCCTTTGCAGGTGGAATTGCAGACTTCCTGCTGCACCATCTCAGGGGGCAAGCACTGTCAGCTGCTCCTCAGTGAGCTCGCCCAATGAGAAAATCCATCCCGTGCACTACTGCTCACCTGGTGAGAAAATCCATCCTGTGCACTTCTGCAATTGTGCCTGTGTGAAACTGTATTTTGACAATATCTTTTATTTGTCTCTCTAGTTTCCACATTTTCACTTCCTGGGGCTTAAACTCTTCAGACATTTGGCCCCATGGGATAGTTTTCTGATTTCTAACCCTCCGGTTTTCCATCTTTTTGTCTTGTGGTCTACTGTCTGGATGTTCTTTCTTTTCCAAACTCTACTTGGTCACATTGTATTCAAGGCGTGAGGATGGGAACCATCCTCGGTATTAGAAGCAGGAAGTTCTTGAACCCAGGGAGTTAGGTCTTGTGAACTCTAGACAAGAGCTGCAGTCTAGGGTCTCTCTTGTTTCCAAGTCGCCAAAGCTGTGACTGTGAGGTTGGAGCTGCCACTGCTGCTTCTGAGGCTGTCACCGTATGTGCTCCGCAGTTATGGTGATGAGAAGGGCTGCCCATTTTGCTTGGGAGAGAAGCTGAAATTTCAAGGTAGCCTATGACATGGCAGTTTGCATGTGGTCTTTTAGTTCTGTTTCTCTGGTTCAGAGAAGCCCACGAGGACTCAGAAGCCCACAAGAGTTTTGTAGTTCTTACCAACATTGCTAGGCAAGAGGATGTAGTGCCGAGGAGACCAGCATTTTCCTAGATTACCTGAAGTGAGTTGGTCATGAAAATGAGGTCACTGGAAAGTTAAACATTACAGATGTAAAAATAAATAAATTAAAAGATTCTGGGGGTTGAAGAGATGGACTTAGTAGTTAAAAGCACCAACTGTTCTTCCAGAGGACCTGAATTTGGTTCCCAGCACCCACGTTGGATGGCTCACAACTGCCTGTAACTCCAGATCCTGGGGATCTACCGCCCTCTTCTGGTCTTCATGTGCACCCACCCTCACACACACACACACATAAAATTAAAAATGCAATTTTTAAAAGCATTCTAATCCAACCCATGTTTCAATTTCAGGTAACTGGACAGAAATAAGTTTCCCGGTGTGTCTAGGCTCTGTAGATTCCTACCTGCAGAGAGACTGACAAGACACTGTCATGCTCCAGCACTTCCTCTTCTCTAGAAGCTTCACAGAGCTCTCTGCCTCTAGTCTCCATCTTCAGAGCACCAGATGGGCAGGAAGGACCATTAATTTATAGGGCATTTATGTATATATTTTAAGAATGATATTTTTTAGCATTTCGTTGTAAGGAAACACCTGCTATATTCCTTTTAAGCGATGCATTTTTATTATATGGTGATGCATAAATATATTTTCAGTGTAAGAAAATGAAAATAAATATAAAAGTCCCCCGTGATTATCATCTCCCACCCCCAATGCGCTCCCCCTGCACCAGAAGGAACTGCAGATCAAGTATATAGCAGGATCAACCAGCCGTTATAGCTGAGGCTGTGCTGCAGTAACAGGCATCCCCCAAACCTCAGGGTTTCACAGTCATGAAGGTCTCTGCCTTTGTGTGTTGAGGGAGGGTGTGCATGCATGCGAGGGGCATGCGCATGCAGAAGCCAGAGGTTGATGTCAACGTCTTCCTTGATCGCTTTCCGCTTTATTCTCTGAGGCCGGGTCTCTCACTTAAAGCCAGAGCCAGTTGATTTGGCTCCTCTAGCTAGCTAACTATCCCCAGGGTTTTCCCCTGACACTTCCTCCAAAGGCCAAGAGTAACAGGCAGCGGCCATTACCAACCCAGCATTTATGTGGATGCTGGCGATCGGGACTCCAGCCACCAGACTTGAATAGACAATGTGTTATCCACTGAGCAATCTCCCCAGCCTCTTACTTACCTTGTGTTCCTCACATATTTTTGTGAGTTGGCTTCAGCTGTGTTTCTGGACATGGGTGGGAAGTCTCCCACGTCACTATCACTCAAAGCAAACCCGATGGCCACACCTGACTGCCTTCGGTGGGGTGGGGGTGTATAATCTTTCCTTGTGGAAAAGCAGAGAAACACATGGAACTATGGGAATTAGAGCTCTCACGTAATTCATTATGGTTCTGTTTCTTCCTGTACTAACATATTTCAAGTCTTTCTATGTTATACAAGTAGATCCAGCCTCCTTTATAATCAGCGGTATAGCGTGCCATGCTATGTGAATATAGTTATTTTACCAAAAAATTTTGTTTAACTGTTTCTCTGTGTAAAGGCGTTTAATCAGCTTCTAATTTCTGACTCTTGTAAACAAGGGTGTTGCAAACGGCCTTCCACTTACCCTCTGTGCAGATATCTGCCAGTGTGTGTGTGTGTGTGTGTGTGTGTGTGTGTGTGTGTGTGATGTGCTCAAGGACAGGCATCCGTTGGCTTTGGGCCCACTCATCTCCAAACTAAATGCAGTATCCTCACCGGGAGAATGCGGAAGGTGGTGTGAGGGGGGCAGGTCAGACTGGCTAGCATTCTTCCAAAAGCTCTGGGAGCAAGGAGCACATAGAATTTGGTAGAAAAAGAGTCAAGTTGGGCGAGAGATGAAACCAGTGCAATGTGGCCCCCCAGGGAAGAAGCTATGGGAGTAAATGTCTTGGGTCACCCTTTCCCTCTGTCTCCTACTGGGCTGACCTCAACCAGATGGCAGCAGAATCTGTTGATGTCGTCCACGCAAGCCTGCCTCCTGGGACACAGAGGAACACGAGGAAGACAAGGAGCAAATATGGAGAGGCAGCCAGGAGGTGTTCACCCCACACTCTCCTCATCCCTCCAGAGAAAGTGTCCAGCTCTTTGCCAACATCGTAGGTGAAAAGTGGAACTTCAACGAAGATTCAGTTTGCACTGCTCTGTCCATGATAAGGTTGCCTTCTCCCATCATTGCGCAATCAGTGCCCTCTCACATTTACTAGCTCTAAAACATTCCTGTTTTACAGCATTTCCCTTGCTCTGATGTCTGTGCGTGTGCTTTGCCACTGAGTTTGAAAGACGACTTGTTTTCTGCTTGTGTTGTCTGTTTTGTCATTGAAAGGCTTAAAACTTCAAAACAGTAGTTCATCTATTTAAATTTGAAATACATTTTTATTGGCTCTTTGAGAATTTCTGACACGTATTCACCCGCTGCTCTCCACTTCTGTCTCCCCTGAGATCCCCCTCCTAAGTCATGTTTTCAGTTTATTTTAAAAGCAAGACACTGAGTCCAATCAATGGTGTCCATTAGCACACGGTACAGGCTCACCCTTGGGGTATGGTCACCTTACCACGGGCCATACCCTAGAGAACATTGGCTCTCCTTCCTCCAGCAGCCATCATGTGTCAAATTTCCTCAGCTAGGAGTTGGGGCTTCGTGAATCTGTCTCCCAGCAATGCAGGAACACTGACTGTCTTGTTCTTGTATGGATCTTGTGCAGGCAACCACAGCAGCCGTGAGATAATAATTTAGTCAGTCTTTTCCTGTATAGTTTTTGTCTTGTATCATGTTCCTATTCACAAAGGATCAATATAGCCCCTTATTTTTCTAACACTGTTAGAGGGCTTTGATCCATTGTTTATAGTCAATTGTTCCACCATACAGAGATAATAGGTAACATACACTAAATCCAGTGTGTGCATTCTTTTTTTAAAAAAAAATTTATTAAGTATACAGTGTTCTGCCTGCATGCATGCCTGCAGGCCAGAAGAGGACACCAGATCTCATTACAGATGGTTGTGGGTGCTGGGAATTGAACTCAGGACCTTTGGAAGAGCAGGCAGTGCTCTTAACCACTGAGCCATCTCTCCAGCCCCATGTGTGCGTTTTTATAGTGATATTTTTATTTGTGTTTTAATAAATCAAGCTTGCTTGAAGATCAGAGTGCAGAGCTTAGCCACTAGAGGCCAGGGAGTGGTGGCACACACCTTTAATCCCAGGACTCAAGGCCACCCTGGGCTACACAAGATTGACTCTGTCTAAAAAAGAAACAGAGCTCACACAAAGGTGATCCCAGCACTTGGGATCCCACGCCTTTAATCCCAGCGCTAGGGAAGTAGAGACAGGAGTGACATGGCTGGGTGGAGAGAGGAATATAAGGCAGGAGGAGACAGTTGCAGTAGGAGGTTTGGTGGAGAACATTGCAAGCTGCAGTCACAATGAGGACGAAATCGCCCCTTTGTTTGTCTGAGCTTTGGTAGAGCTAAGATTTCTCTAGTGACTTGACTGCTTTGCTTTTCTGATTTTCATCTTGAACCCCAATATCTGTCTCTGAGTTTTTATTAGTTGTGCTACACATTCTGGCTTCTGGTTTCACAGAAACATTTATAAATTTCAGTACTGATTTAATTACTAAAGTATTTTGTGAGATTTGGTATCTGGCAAGGTTTTTCTGTTCTATTTGTTTTTCAAAGCTGCATTTGCTCTGCCTGAACATTTACTGCTTCACACAGGTTTGAATCAGATTTCCAGGTAGTCTAGAAGATATCGAAGGATTTTCTTGGAATTGCATTGTATGTGTGGATTCACTTTGGGAAAAACCAATTTCCCTTTGGTATTATATCTTCCACACGCAGAAAGGTAATGTATAGAGAACTTCTGGCGCAGTTTTACAGTAAAAATTTATAGTTTTGTTTTTAACAGTCTGGCACATTTTCAAGACCCTAGGAATGTCACCATTTTGTGGCTGTTGAAAATGGTATATTTGGTTCATTGATTTTAAGACCTTTTTCGTTTGTCTTTAGATGGTCTTGCTGTGCATTTCCGGCTGTACTGGCATTACTTATGTAACCCAGGCTGGCCTCAAACTTGTGGCAATCCTCCTGCTTAGCGTTTTGTGGTAAGGTTGCAGGTGTGTATCACCATACCCATCCTAAAACTCAATTGTTACATATGTGATGACTTATATTAACTGTCAGCAGCATCCAGAGTCATCTTGGACACAAATCTCTGGGTATGTCGGTGAGGGAGTCTCTTGATTAGGTTAACTGAGGCAGGAAGAGTGACCCTAAATGTAGGGGGCACCATTCTGTGGATGGAGGTCCTGGACTGAATAAAAAGGAGAAAAACTAGCTGGGCAATAGAATTTGTTGCCCTCTGCTCCCTTACTGGATGCAATTACTCAACTGTCCCAAGACCGTGTTGCTAGAACTTCCCCGGCCTTGATGGACCGTTCCCTGGAGCTTGAGCTGAAGGAAACTTGCCCCTTTCTAAGCCGTTTTTGTCAGCCATTTTGTCCCAGAAATGAATGAAGTAACTGATATAGTATGCTTGGTCAAACTGCTAACAACTCTTCATTCGGGAGTGACTGGCATGGGTTTAAATGTTTTCTCGCATGCCCACTTACCTCACTCTCTCTCTTCCTGTCATGTGAGGATGCAGTAGGAATGTGATCATCTGGAAGCCAGGAAGAGAGCCCTCACTTGGCTATGCCAGCACCTTGACCTTTGACACCCAGCCTCTAGAACTGTGAGAACTTCTTCTGTTAAAGCCCTCAAACATTTTGAATTGTTCAGTGATAGTTTTAACTTTACTTTATATATTTCTGTTTTGCTTTTGCTCGAATTAAAAAAAAATTAATTTCCCCAGACTCCCTTGCAGCTAAGCTATGCAATCTGCTGCTCGGCTGTCTTCTTCATTAGAGAGATGAGCAAGGCCAAGACGCAGAAGTTTGTGGAGAGTTAGATTCTTCTGGCAATCATGGCGGATGGAGAGTGTTGGTTTGGGCACAAGTTCCATCACTTGGTTATAACATTATCTGATGCAGGCATTGTAATTTGAAAACAGCGGTGCGTGAGAGAAAGATCCCATGCAGCAGAGCTCAGGTGGAGGGGTTTTTATTGGGGGAAAGGGAAAGGGAAAAGGGGGAGGGGAGAGGGGAGACTGGCCTTTGGGGATAGGAGTGGCAGAAGAGGGAGAGAGAAAGACAGAGAGACAGGGAGAGAAGGAGACGGGAAGAGAGAGAGAGAGAGAGAGAGAGAGAGAGAGAGAGAGAGAGAGAGAGAGAGAGAGAGAGAGAGAG
>NW_026067952.1:3842547-3882547 GCF_014885135.2 Alexandromys fortis
AGGGTGTGTGTGTGTGTGTGTGTGTGTGTGTGTGTGTGAGAGAGAGAGAGAGAGAGAGAGAGAGAGAGAGAGAGAGAGAGAGAGAGAGAGAGAGGTCAGAGGCCTTGGGCCTTGGGTGTTGGTCCTCAACATTCACCTTGCCTGAGTCAGCGTCTCTCATTCCACACCAACCAGGCTACTGGGTGTGTGAATATCAACACACTTTTTTCTCTGCTTCCTATGTTGCTATGGGAACATTGGAATTACAGACACGTGATACCACATTGGCTTTCTGGGGGTTTGACCTCAGGTCCTTCCACAGCCTACACCAAGGGCCTTGCCCACAGATAAGCACTCTACACTGGGCCAAGGACTCAGCCCTCTTCCTTTTGGCCGACATGCTTTGTTGCACTTTGCTTTTCATTAAAAAAAATTATGATAATTCTAAGTAAGCACCAAACAGAGGATAGAATAAACCCACACGTTTCTATTGCTTGCTTTTTTTTTTTCTGGCGAGTAAGCAGTATTTTATAGCAATTTTTGTTCATTAGACAGCTCTGACAGATGAGAACTTAAAAAATGGACTTCATGTATCCTATTGTTGCACATAAGGGAACTGGCAGTGATTTTTACACAAGCTAGGTCTAGTTCCTCTGATTATCTCAGACATGGCTTTTCATGCTGGATTCCTTAAGTAGGCATCCCGCCTCCCTTCCCCATGCGGTTTACTGTTGGAGTGGAATCTGGATTTGACTGCTGAACCTTCAGCTCCTCAATGTGTTTGAAAATACGACAGCACCCTTTGGACGTGTTATAAATTGATAATGCTATCTAGAGACTCAGTTAGAGCCCAGTCCTGTTTGAGAGCCTTTGCAGGTGGAATTGCAGACTTCCTGCTGCACCATCTCAGGGGGCAAGCACTGTCAGCTGCTCCTCAGTGAGCTCGCCCAATGAGAAAATCCATCCCGTGCACTACTGCTCACCTGGTGAGAAAATCCATCCTGTGCACTTCTGCAATTGTGCCTGTGTGAAACTGTATTTTGACAATATCTTTTATTTGTCTCTCTAGTTTCCACATTTTCACTTCCTGGGGCTTAAACTCTTCAGACATTTGGCCCCATGGGATAGTTTTCTGATTTCTAACCCTCCGGTTTTCCATCTTTTTGTCTTGTGGTCTACTGTCTGGATGTTCTTTCTTTTCCAAACTCTACTTGGTCACATTGTATTCAAGGCGTGAGGATGGGAACCATCCTCGGTATTAGAAGCAGGAAGTTCTTGAACCCAGGGAGTTAGGTCTTGTGAACTCTAGACAAGAGCTGCAGTCTAGGGTCTCTCTTGTTTCCAAGTCGCCAAAGCTGTGACTGTGAGGTTGGAGCTGCCACTGCTGCTTCTGAGGCTGTCACCGTATGTGCTCCGCAGTTATGGTGATGAGAAGGGCTGCCCATTTTGCTTGGGAGAGAAGCTGAAATTTCAAGGTAGCCTATGACATGGCAGTTTGCATGTGGTCTTTTAGTTCTGTTTCTCTGGTTCAGAGAAGCCCACGAGGACTCAGAAGCCCACAAGAGTTTTGTAGTTCTTACCAACATTGCTAGGCAAGAGGATGTAGTGCCGAGGAGACCAGCATTTTCCTAGATTACCTGAAGTGAGTTGGTCATGAAAATGAGGTCACTGGAAAGTTAAACATTACAGATGTAAAAATAAATAAATTAAAAGATTCTGGGGGTTGAAGAGATGGACTTAGTAGTTAAAAGCACCAACTGTTCTTCCAGAGGACCTGAATTTGGTTCCCAGCACCCACGTTGGATGGCTCACAACTGCCTGTAACTCCAGATCCTGGGGATCTACCGCCCTCTTCTGGTCTTCATGTGCACCCACCCTCACACACACACACACATAAAATTAAAAATGCAATTTTTAAAAGCATTCTAATCCAACCCATGTTTCAATTTCAGGTAACTGGACAGAAATAAGTTTCCCGGTGTGTCTAGGCTCTGTAGATTCCTACCTGCAGAGAGACTGACAAGACACTGTCATGCTCCAGCACTTCCTCTTCTCTAGAAGCTTCACAGAGCTCTCTGCCTCTAGTCTCCATCTTCAGAGCACCAGATGGGCAGGAAGGACCATTAATTTATAGGGCATTTATGTATATATTTTAAGAATGATATTTTTTAGCATTTCGTTGTAAGGAAACACCTGCTATATTCCTTTTAAGCGATGCATTTTTATTATATGGTGATGCATAAATATATTTTCAGTGTAAGAAAATGAAAATAAATATAAAAGTCCCCCGTGATTATCATCTCCCACCCCCAATGCGCTCCCCCTGCACCAGAAGGAACTGCAGATCAAGTATATAGCAGGATCAACCAGCCGTTATAGCTGAGGCTGTGCTGCAGTAACAGGCATCCCCCAAACCTCAGGGTTTCACAGTCATGAAGGTCTCTGCCTTTGTGTGTTGAGGGAGGGTGTGCATGCATGCGAGGGGCATGCGCATGCAGAAGCCAGAGGTTGATGTCAACGTCTTCCTTGATCGCTTTCCGCTTTATTCTCTGAGGCCGGGTCTCTCACTTAAAGCCAGAGCCAGTTGATTTGGCTCCTCTAGCTAGCTAACTATCCCCAGGGTTTTCCCCTGACACTTCCTCCAAAGGCCAAGAGTAACAGGCAGCGGCCATTACCAACCCAGCATTTATGTGGATGCTGGCGATCGGGACTCCAGCCACCAGACTTGAATAGACAATGTGTTATCCACTGAGCAATCTCCCCAGCCTCTTACTTACCTTGTGTTCCTCACATATTTTTGTGAGTTGGCTTCAGCTGTGTTTCTGGACATGGGTGGGAAGTCTCCCACGTCACTATCACTCAAAGCAAACCCGATGGCCACACCTGACTGCCTTCGGTGGGGTGGGGGTGTATAATCTTTCCTTGTGGAAAAGCAGAGAAACACATGGAACTATGGGAATTAGAGCTCTCACGTAATTCATTATGGTTCTGTTTCTTCCTGTACTAACATATTTCAAGTCTTTCTATGTTATACAAGTAGATCCAGCCTCCTTTATAATCAGCGGTATAGCGTGCCATGCTATGTGAATATAGTTATTTTACCAAAAAATTTTGTTTAACTGTTTCTCTGTGTAAAGGCGTTTAATCAGCTTCTAATTTCTGACTCTTGTAAACAAGGGTGTTGCAAACGGCCTTCCACTTACCCTCTGTGCAGATATCTGCCAGTGTGTGTGTGTGTGTGTGTGTGTGTGTGTGTGTGTGTGTGATGTGCTCAAGGACAGGCATCCGTTGGCTTTGGGCCCACTCATCTCCAAACTAAATGCAGTATCCTCACCGGGAGAATGCGGAAGGTGGTGTGAGGGGGGCAGGTCAGACTGGCTAGCATTCTTCCAAAAGCTCTGGGAGCAAGGAGCACATAGAATTTGGTAGAAAAAGAGTCAAGTTGGGCGAGAGATGAAACCAGTGCAATGTGGCCCCCCAGGGAAGAAGCTATGGGAGTAAATGTCTTGGGTCACCCTTTCCCTCTGTCTCCTACTGGGCTGACCTCAACCAGATGGCAGCAGAATCTGTTGATGTCGTCCACGCAAGCCTGCCTCCTGGGACACAGAGGAACACGAGGAAGACAAGGAGCAAATATGGAGAGGCAGCCAGGAGGTGTTCACCCCACACTCTCCTCATCCCTCCAGAGAAAGTGTCCAGCTCTTTGCCAACATCGTAGGTGAAAAGTGGAACTTCAACGAAGATTCAGTTTGCACTGCTCTGTCCATGATAAGGTTGCCTTCTCCCATCATTGCGCAATCAGTGCCCTCTCACATTTACTAGCTCTAAAACATTCCTGTTTTACAGCATTTCCCTTGCTCTGATGTCTGTGCGTGTGCTTTGCCACTGAGTTTGAAAGACGACTTGTTTTCTGCTTGTGTTGTCTGTTTTGTCATTGAAAGGCTTAAAACTTCAAAACAGTAGTTCATCTATTTAAATTTGAAATACATTTTTATTGGCTCTTTGAGAATTTCTGACACGTATTCACCCGCTGCTCTCCACTTCTGTCTCCCCTGAGATCCCCCTCCTAAGTCATGTTTTCAGTTTATTTTAAAAGCAAGACACTGAGTCCAATCAATGGTGTCCATTAGCACACGGTACAGGCTCACCCTTGGGGTATGGTCACCTTACCACGGGCCATACCCTAGAGAACATTGGCTCTCCTTCCTCCAGCAGCCATCATGTGTCAAATTTCCTCAGCTAGGAGTTGGGGCTTCGTGAATCTGTCTCCCAGCAATGCAGGAACACTGACTGTCTTGTTCTTGTATGGATCTTGTGCAGGCAACCACAGCAGCCGTGAGATAATAATTTAGTCAGTCTTTTCCTGTATAGTTTTTGTCTTGTATCATGTTCCTATTCACAAAGGATCAATATAGCCCCTTATTTTTCTAACACTGTTAGAGGGCTTTGATCCATTGTTTATAGTCAATTGTTCCACCATACAGAGATAATAGGTAACATACACTAAATCCAGTGTGTGCATTCTTTTTTTAAAAAAAAATTTATTAAGTATACAGTGTTCTGCCTGCATGCATGCCTGCAGGCCAGAAGAGGACACCAGATCTCATTACAGATGGTTGTGGGTGCTGGGAATTGAACTCAGGACCTTTGGAAGAGCAGGCAGTGCTCTTAACCACTGAGCCATCTCTCCAGCCCCATGTGTGCGTTTTTATAGTGATATTTTTATTTGTGTTTTAATAAATCAAGCTTGCTTGAAGATCAGAGTGCAGAGCTTAGCCACTAGAGGCCAGGGAGTGGTGGCACACACCTTTAATCCCAGGACTCAAGGCCACCCTGGGCTACACAAGATTGACTCTGTCTAAAAAAGAAACAGAGCTCACACAAAGGTGATCCCAGCACTTGGGATCCCACGCCTTTAATCCCAGCGCTAGGGAAGTAGAGACAGGAGTGACATGGCTGGGTGGAGAGAGGAATATAAGGCAGGAGGAGACAGTTGCAGTAGGAGGTTTGGTGGAGAACATTGCAAGCTGCAGTCACAATGAGGACGAAATCGCCCCTTTGTTTGTCTGAGCTTTGGTAGAGCTAAGATTTCTCTAGTGACTTGACTGCTTTGCTTTTCTGATTTTCATCTTGAACCCCAATATCTGTCTCTGAGTTTTTATTAGTTGTGCTACACATTCTGGCTTCTGGTTTCACAGAAACATTTATAAATTTCAGTACTGATTTAATTACTAAAGTATTTTGTGAGATTTGGTATCTGGCAAGGTTTTTCTGTTCTATTTGTTTTTCAAAGCTGCATTTGCTCTGCCTGAACATTTACTGCTTCACACAGGTTTGAATCAGATTTCCAGGTAGTCTAGAAGATATCGAAGGATTTTCTTGGAATTGCATTGTATGTGTGGATTCACTTTGGGAAAAACCAATTTCCCTTTGGTATTATATCTTCCACACGCAGAAAGGTAATGTATAGAGAACTTCTGGCGCAGTTTTACAGTAAAAATTTATAGTTTTGTTTTTAACAGTCTGGCACATTTTCAAGACCCTAGGAATGTCACCATTTTGTGGCTGTTGAAAATGGTATATTTGGTTCATTGATTTTAAGACCTTTTTCGTTTGTCTTTAGATGGTCTTGCTGTGCATTTCCGGCTGTACTGGCATTACTTATGTAACCCAGGCTGGCCTCAAACTTGTGGCAATCCTCCTGCTTAGCGTTTTGTGGTAAGGTTGCAGGTGTGTATCACCATACCCATCCTAAAACTCAATTGTTACATATGTGATGACTTATATTAACTGTCAGCAGCATCCAGAGTCATCTTGGACACAAATCTCTGGGTATGTCGGTGAGGGAGTCTCTTGATTAGGTTAACTGAGGCAGGAAGAGTGACCCTAAATGTAGGGGGCACCATTCTGTGGATGGAGGTCCTGGACTGAATAAAAAGGAGAAAAACTAGCTGGGCAATAGAATTTGTTGCCCTCTGCTCCCTTACTGGATGCAATTACTCAACTGTCCCAAGACCGTGTTGCTAGAACTTCCCCGGCCTTGATGGACCGTTCCCTGGAGCTTGAGCTGAAGGAAACTTGCCCCTTTCTAAGCCGTTTTTGTCAGCCATTTTGTCCCAGAAATGAATGAAGTAACTGATATAGTATGCTTGGTCAAACTGCTAACAACTCTTCATTCGGGAGTGACTGGCATGGGTTTAAATGTTTTCTCGCATGCCCACTTACCTCACTCTCTCTCTTCCTGTCATGTGAGGATGCAGTAGGAATGTGATCATCTGGAAGCCAGGAAGAGAGCCCTCACTTGGCTATGCCAGCACCTTGACCTTTGACACCCAGCCTCTAGAACTGTGAGAACTTCTTCTGTTAAAGCCCTCAAACATTTTGAATTGTTCAGTGATAGTTTTAACTTTACTTTATATATTTCTGTTTTGCTTTTGCTCGAATTAAAAAAAAATTAATTTCCCCAGACTCCCTTGCAGCTAAGCTATGCAATCTGCTGCTCGGCTGTCTTCTTCATTAGAGAGATGAGCAAGGCCAAGACGCAGAAGTTTGTGGAGAGTTAGATTCTTCTGGCAATCATGGCGGATGGAGAGTGTTGGTTTGGGCACAAGTTCCATCACTTGGTTATAACATTATCTGATGCAGGCATTGTAATTTGAAAACAGCGGTGCGTGAGAGAAAGATCCCATGCAGCAGAGCTCAGGTGGAGGGGTTTTTATTGGGGGAAAGGGAAAGGGAAAAGGGGGAGGGGAGAGGGGAGACTGGCCTTTGGGGATAGGAGTGGCAGAAGAGGGAGAGAGAAAGACAGAGAGACAGGGAGAGAGGGAGAGGGGGAGAGAGAGAGAGAGAGAGAGAGAGAGAGAGAGAGAGAGAGAGAGAGAGAGAGAGAGAGAGAGAGAGATGGGAGGTGGGCAGGGTCCTTTTAAAAGGGAACATAGTGACTGTGCACAGGTGGTGCTCTTAGTGGCTGCAGCTGAGGACGTACACTCCTAGGTCAGGCTAGCACAGATGCCTGAATACTAACAGGACTAACAGGAGTGGATGGTCGAAGGGATGCTTTCCTCACTTTGGGCATGGTCTTATGTACTATAAATGCAGACAAACAGTGTGTGCAGGCCTCTTGGCTGCTGGATTAGGTTCCAGTTCCCCACGCACGCAGAGGGCTGTGGATCGCTGCTCTTTCTGTGAGTTTATCCCCAGATAAACCTCTGTTATATTCCGTTTCAGGCTATTGTGGAACTCTTGTACGCCAACACTTAACCTCTGAGCCATCTCTCCAGCCCCTATAGTCTCATTGTTTAAAACTTTTTTTTTTGCATTTTAAACTTTTTATCCATATGAATGTTTTGCCTACATGTATGTGTGTGCACTGCATGCATGTCTGGTGTCACAGAGTTCGGGAGAAGGTATCAGGTCCTCTGGAACTAGAGTTATGGCTTGTGTGGGCCATTGTGTGGGTGCTGGGAATCGAACTCAGGTTCTCTGCAAGAGCAAGTACTATAAATGGCTGAGTCTAGGCTCCAGTCCCCTAACCCCATTTCTCAATAATTCAGGGACTCTGGATTTCTCATTGCTTTGTAAAAGAGAAAGCCAGAGTTTTCTTAGGGGCCACTTTATAGTATCTGCCACAGATGTAGCAAAGCGCCTGCTTATGTGCTCAGTCATAAACAGGATAACAGGTGTAAGAGGAGGTGGAAAGAATATAAGAGTAGGAGAATGGACATGGCAGGACCCTTGCATTCATGCACCTCTGGTCACCTGCAGAAGGTGTGGTCAGTCATTCATGCACCCGTGGTCACCTGCAGAAAATGCGGTCAGTCATTCATGGACCTGTGGTCACCTGCAGAAGATGCGGTCGGTCAACACTGTGGCATGAATGGGGGGTATGATCAGAATGGGGGAGGGGCATATAAAGTCCTAGTCATAGTTGAGGAACTATGGGGAACTGATATGAAGGAGTCATTTTTAGTTAGGACTGCAGCTGCTGGTGGGTTCCCGTGCTCTGGAGGCTGGTGCAGCACCTGTGCACATACAGGCAGCACTAGACTAAACGGGGCATCCAAAACAAAAGCAGAGGGCATGAAGGTGGGGGGTGTTGAAGGGGTCTGGGGGGAGTGGGAGAGGGGAAATGGAAGTGTCTGTGATTAAGATACATTGTATACACGTACAAAATCATTGAAAAACAAATAAAAAAATATTCTTAGTTTTAAGAAAGGAAAGGAAGGTGCCTGGCCCAATTCTTTTGCTGTATGAAAACACAGGAATCACATCTAGAAGGAGCAGTTCTAAAGATAACCTTTACCAAAAAAAAAAAAAAGAAAAAGAAAAAGAAAAGTCACAGTACTAGCTCCAACACATCCCTATGTTACTCTGTAAAATCTTAGAAACTCATACCTGTCGGCGGCTGAGGTATGACAGGCCACCTCAAGGTTCAGTGACACACACTAACAACCATGTCTTCTCATTCATGCTTCAGCAAGTTGACTGATCTTCATGGGCTCAGCAGGCTTGGCTGGGCTTGGCCCTAAGCTGTAGGCTGGCAAGGAGAAGAATGGGCGGAGTGAATTGTTTTCAAACAGTTTAGTGAGGCTGGTGGCACACGCCTGTAATCCCAGCAGTTGGCAGGTGGATCTAGGAGGATCAAAAGGCCATTCTGGGCTACATTAAGAGTCTCTGTTACAAAAGAGAGGAAGGAAGGAAGGAAGGAAGGAAGGAAGGAAGGAAGGAAGGAAGGAAGGAAGAAAATTAATCTACAACAACACAATTGTTTTAATCAGTTGCTCTAATGTATTAATTTATTTGTGGGGTTCAAAATTTTCTTTTACTACTTGAAAATGTTGAAGAATTCACCAGTCACTTGCATGGCCATTTCACCTTTTCCTCCTTTATCCATCTATTCCTTCACTGCAAATTCACCCAGATTCATTGGTTATTATAGTAGAATGTGTCTGGCTCACGAGTTCATTGGGTGGATATGGGCAGACCATCATCAATCTTTCTTTTTAAATTATTTTATTTGTGTGCTTATGTATGTGTGTATGCATACACATGTGTGCATGTGTGTGTACGCATGTGTGTGTACTGTGTGTTCATATGTGTGTATGCATACACATGTGTGCATGTGTGCTATGCATGTGTGTGTACTGCGTGTTCATATGTGTGTATGCATACACACGTGTGCATGTGTGTGTACAAATCATGTTTGTGTGATTGCCAAAGGACAACTTACAGGAGTCAGTGTCTCCTTCCGTAGTTGGCTCTGGGGATTGAACCCAGATAGTCACTTTCCCGGCAAGTGCTTATACCAATTGAACCATCTTACTGTCTCCATTATAATTCTTTAAAACCATAATCCATAACTGTCTTTGTCAGTGTAACAGTTACCCTCACGCCACCCGAATTGCTCTGAGCCATGCAAGGTATCACTGGGCAGGTAGGACAGGTGCATGGACTTCGTTAAGGGCACTGTGGCACACTGCCCCATCTGCCACTCCAGGACTCAGGCTTATTTGCCTGGATGTCGGGTACCGGCTGATGGTAGCTCTTAGCTGGGGCTGTCTAGGGAACTGATTCAGACAAGACGAGCAACTGGCCAAATTCACGCCCATCTCTGGAAGAGTGATGTATGTATGAGTCAAGCTCCTGCTTCCTTGCCATCCCTGTTCCGTCTACACCAGGTATGAGCTGGCACCTGCTGAGGGCACAGGCTTCCCGCCTGCAGATCCACATCTTTCAGTCTTCCTTCTGGGAATCCCATGGACATCACACTCTGATGGGAGGTGCACCTGGCTTTCTGTCCTTTCCCAGACAGACTATCTATGCGATCTTCAATGCTGTACTAAACATTCTAAAGCACCGTAAGCCTCTGTGAATCTCAAGAGTTTGGTATCTAAGGCTACACTAATTATAGTATCTGCATTTTGCCGTTACTTTGAACAATGAACAATGACACACACGTTTAACTCAGTGTCGGGCATGTGTCAAGTGCTACAAACAAGCAATATTATAATTATTTTGATAAAAAATGATGCTTGAGGCCGGGCGGTGGTGGCGCACGCCTTTAATCCCAGCACTCGGGAGGCAGAGGCAGGCGGATCTCTGGGAGTTCGAGGCCAGCCTGGTCTACAAGAGCTAGTTCTGGGACGAGCACCAAAAGCTACAGAGAAACCCTGTCTCAAAAAACCAAAAAAAAAAGATGCTTGATAAGGCTAATAATATCGATAGAATAGCCAAGAGATCCAGAGCAGAGGAGATGGGATTGTTTTGTTCTTTCCTTTTCATTCATAGGCCTGCCTTTTCTTCCATCCCTGCAGCGGAAATTGACCTAGTATTCTAACTTATGTCCAGCAGGTGGCGCCAGCGCATAAAGCACACAAAGCCGCATCCGCTCGTTTTTACAGGTGCACATCATTGCCTTCCATTCTCCATCAACCATCCATCAAATGCAGATTATCCCGTCGCTTATTCTTCCATCTTTCCACCACCCCCAAAAAATGCTTACCAAGCATTGACTACACTCAAAGAGTAGTTTTAAATCCTGTCTAAAGTATCATGGTGACCAGAAAACAAAAAGGAAAAAATTAATTTAAAAAGGCCTTGACAGGGGCTGGAGAGATGGCTTTGCAGTAGAGAGCACAGGCTGCTCTTCCAAAGGACCTGGGTTTAATTCCCAGCACCCACATGACAGCTCACAGCTGTCTGTAACTCCGATTCCAGGGAATCTGGCATCCCTGCACAGACGTACATGCAGGCAAAACCTCAGCGCACATAAACAAACAAACAAATAAATAAATAAATCTAAAAAAAAAGGTCCCTGACAGCCAACTAGAATGTTGAAAGACAGATCAGGCAAGTTCTAACTGTGGTTTCATTTCTATTTCTTGGATGGTGCCAAGTCATGCTCTGGGTTGCTTTGTTTGCGTGAAACTGAGTCAGAGAGTGAATGGCTTCTTTGCAAAACCACTGAGGGCATCCCAGAGACTATCTGCAGCTTTTCTCTTCAACACAGAAAGTGGGTAGAGACGACGTGGAGTAAAGAGCACCAATCCAGCCAGACCATCTCAGTAACATTGTCGCAATCCTGGCACTCAAGTGTTCCCACCTGCAAAGTGTAGTTAGTGTTACTTCCTCCCGGAAAGCCCTGCCTGGAAGACAAAAGAAATAACCAAGACTCAACTCTTAAGGTTGAGTTGTGCTCCCTCCCTGAGATTTTAGTTACATAAACCTGTATCCTTTAGCCATTAGGAAGCTGCCTATTATCCTGTTGGTTTTGCTACTTGGAACTGATAGCCATGATCACTGCCAGGGTAGGTGGTACCCCCAGGGGGTTGCAAACCATGACTGAGAAACGAGATGTACAGTTCCTGGTCCATAAGACTTGGGTTCCTAGTAGCTGTCTCCTGCCAGTTTTAACACCACCACCAGTCAAGGAGTCTTCGTGATGCTCCCGGACAGAACTGCTAAGAGGTGGATTTGTAAGAAATGCCTGAAATAGCACCTAGGGAGAGGGTTTCACTTTTGGGGGGCCAGCAGAGAATCGGGGACACCAAAGATAACAGAGCACACTGTGTGTTGGAAGTATGTCCACAGACAGCCCAGTGACTCCCCTTTCCCCACTTCAGTTTAGGGCTGGAACACAGGCCCCAGCAAGCTAGGTCGGCTCATTACCACCGAGATACATACCACTTGAGGTCCTGCAAGCATCTGTTGAGTGCCTAAGTCTGTTGAGAGGGTAGGAAAAAAATCAGAAAGAGCTCGTGGGAACAGGAGCGAGAGTTGCCTTCATCTTTCCAGCAGCCCACTGTAGGCTGTCTGAGCTGCACATACGAGCAAGGCCCCAACTCTGTCTTTGAGGGTCAGCTATCCCTGGCCCAAGGGAGAGAAGCCCAGGCACCTGCAGGACCGAGTCCTGAGAGAGAAATCTGAGAAGTGAGGGAGAAAGGGGGGTAAAGGGAACCGCTAGCTTTCTTCTCAATCCAGTGTAAGAGAAACCACTAATGTGCTCATGGTGACACTCAGCCTTCGGCACAAGACTCTCTTGCCAGGAGATAGTAGGGTGTGGTGGGGACTGTGAAAACGCAGAAGGCACACTCTTCTCACAAGGGCACTGCTCTGAGGGCAGAGAAAAGAGCCCATGTTGCCTAGTTTCTGATTTGTCAAGGAAAGTCAGACATTGGGGTTTTTATTTTTATGTGGAAGTTTCTGTTTTTACTTTTGAGGCAATGAATATAAAACATTTCAGAAACATCATGGAGGAGAAGAAGAAGAAAGAAGAAGAAGAAGTATAAGAAGAAGAGGAGGAGGAGGAGGAGGAGGAGGAGGAGGAGGAGGAGGAGGAGGAGGAGGAGGAGGAGGAAGAAGAAAGCATAATTCTTTCTGAATTCCTGATCCAAGCAGAGGCCAGGATATGACCTCCAGTCTTACTGGGACAAACAGATGGCTCCAAAGGGCAACAGACACAGTTCGTTAAATACAATTCAGGAAGACATGGTGTGACATGCCAGAGAGCAAGAGGCAGCCTGGAGGAGGCCACAAAGCTAGGTTCAGACAGGCCAGTTGGGGGGCACAGCCCAAGGGAGGGGACTCGCAGAGCATGGATGAGAACGAAGAAGGAGGAGACATGGTTGCAAGGGACTAAGATGTACAGATCATGGCTTTGAGTGCCTGGCCCACCTGTTCAACCACCTCTCGGTACTTCTGATAACAACTTCTTCTGGTTTTGATAGAAAAACAGAGGCTGTTTTTATGCCATCCCCAGATGACCATTTCCTGTAATCAGAAGGCCTTTCTGCTATCCAGCCTGGCAACACTCCCCCCTCTTTCTCCTTCACCCCACCCCTGTATTTGTCCCATTCCTTTCCCAGGAATATTAAGGAAAATACATACTTTTGACCTCTGTCTGAACACCTTGCACTTGCAGTACAAAGAGGAGCAATTTGCACAGGAGGGAATGCCTTCCCCACGGCTCTCTTTTCCCTGTGCCCCGAGCCCAGCACCACGGATGACTCAGACGTGGCAGGAGCAGCCAGCAGGACCTGGCCTGAAAGTGAGGAGTCCAGTCCAGGCCTAGCCCAGCAGTCCGATTCCTGCTGCGGCCAGGCATAAGCCATAGCCACGCGGGCTCAGCTGTCACACAAGCAGAAGGTTGGGCGGGCTCCAGGTACCTAAGGTCACTGCCTCGACATCATGACTCAGGACCCGGACGTCTCCCACACAGAGCGGGTCTGAAGTCAGTTTGGGTGGCATTCACCTAGCCAGTGCTTGTCACGTGCCAGTCATGATGCCGGGCTCCTGACACATGTGGTTCTAACTAATAACCGGAATACTGGTTATTTTTCTTGCTTCTATGACATGCTGGACAACAGTAACTCAAGGAATGGCTTATTTTGCCTCAGAGTTCAAGGTCCAGCCAGTTCATCATGGTGAGGAAGGAGCAGAGAGCTGGTCCCATTGTATCCAGCCAGGAAGCAGAGACAAGTGCTGGTGCTTGCTTCTTTCCTCACTTTTATCCAGTCAGGGAATGGAATTGCCCCTGTTCGGGGTGGACCGTCACACATCAGTTAAGCCTCTCTACGGATGCCCCACAGCTATGCCAGTACACGTCTCCTAAGTGATTCTAAACCTCCATCAACTTGACATCACAAGGTCACCCTTGGTGATCTGACAGATAAACACATCACTTAATCATAACATTCCAACCTTGACTCTCCCGTTCATCTCACAAGGCACAGCTCTAAGTGTCCACAACCTCTAGCTTCCCAATGTCATTCAGATGTCCAACATCTCTCCTGAGACTGACGGCAATCTGTGAGCCTCAATATATAAAAACAAGTTGTACACTTCCAACACACAGCAGTAAAGAGTAAACATTCCAATTCTAAGAGGCAGAAAACAGGAAGTAAGCAAAGAAAGTCAGATGAATCAAGACTGAAACAGCAGAGCAAATACCAGACTCTCAGCTCTTGTGGGCTCCCGGTGGCATCCTCTGGACTCAAATGGACTTGGACAGTGTGACGGTTTGAATGAGAACTGGATAGTGTGGTGGCTTGATCCCCAGTTGGTGGAACTATTCAGGAAAGATCAGGAGGTGTGGCCTTGTTAAAGGAAGTGTGTCAGTGAGCAGAGGTCTTTGAGGTCTCCAACGTCCATGTCATTCCCAGTTAGCTCTTCCTGTCATATGGTTGTGTCTCAAGATGTAAGCTCTCTGTCACTGTTCCAGCCCCATGCCACCTGCCTACCTGCTCCCATGCTCCCTGCTATGATGGCCACGGAATGTAACTCTCTGGAACCATAATCCCCAAATAAACACTTTCTTTAATAAGTTGCCTTAGTCATGGTGTCTTATCATAGCAATAGAGGAGCAATTAAGACAGACAGCCCTGCCCCTTAGCTCTGCTGCCTGGAGCATATGTAGCCCCTCTCTTGGGTGGGATCCTCTCTGTGCCCACAGCTTCCCTCAGTGAGCATCCTATGGACCTTTCAGCTACCACATCCTAGAACCTCCATGGCCCTTAGCCCTTCACCTTCACAGCTCATACAATGGCCTCCCAGAGACTTCCTGCTGGGACTGTGCTTCGAAGAGCAGCTTCAATAAAACTCAACAAGGTAGGAGCACGAGGATTAGAATTATAGAGCTGTAAGACACAGAACAGCATCGGGAGGGACATTCAGCGAATACTGAAACTGCCTCTTTTATTTCCCACACGCTTATATATTTCACCCCCAAACGGGAGGGAGAATGCAACAGACTTCATTAACATGATATAGGAAATAGATTTGAATCCTCCGACCTTTGGCCCAGGTGGAGGGGATCCACCTCTCCACCCGAAATACTGATTAGCCACACCCCAGGTCAGAATCGCTCATTTGTAGCCACACCTGTTGTCAACAACTCTGAGAGAGCAGAAATAAGCTGCAACGCTCTGACCTCCATCCACGTGGAACAGGCTCACAACTGTGGGTCTCCACAACTATGACCCTGCTACACATCACCTGGCCTCCACGGCTTTCTGGAACCTCGGTGCAAACCTATGTGACTGCATCATCACTGTATTCTACACGCCCACAAACAGTGCAAGTTCTGTCAGCTCCAAAGAGAACTTGGTTCCCTCTACTACCACTGTAGTGACTTGGGTATTGTACTGGTTGAACCTGGAAAAATATTTCCCAGTGACGTTGTTGGGAGCCTCTTCCATCATGCTCTCAAGCCAGGCTTTCTCCTGCTGTAGGAAATCTTACAGCTTGTGGTTACCCACCTACTGGGACACGGCCTCTTAGACCACATATGCTGACACAGAGCCTGCGTCTGCCCCTTCTTCCTTTGCCCTGGCTGCTCGTTCAGATTGATGGATTCAATCTCTGTCCACCGTTCAATCAGAGAATTCTGAATTTTGAGCTTACCCCTAAATAAATATCGATTTCTCAATTCTGAACTAGTGTGAGATTTCTTTTAAGTGTCCATTTATTATGTTGGAACGTTTGATGTGTGTGTTGTGTGGGAGTGCATGTGTACATATGTGCAAACGTGCACGTATGGGTATAGAGGGCAGAGATTGGTATTCGCTGCAGTCCTTGATTGCTCTCTACCTTGTTTTTTGAGACAGGATCTCTCACTGAACCTAGAGCTCGTTGATTCAGCTAGATTAGCTGGCTGGAAAACTTGAAGCATTTACCTCTCTTCGTCTGGGGTGTGTGTCATGGCAGGCTTTTATGCGGGTGCCTGTGAGCAGAACTCAGGTCCTCACGCCTTCCCATCAAGCCTCTTACCAGCGTCTCCCCATCCACTCTTTGGCTTTCCGCAGTCACCCATCCTAATCCATATGAAGTGAACCCACTGTGGTTTTGATTCACATTTCCATAACGACCAGCTTCATTCCGTTTTTAAAATTAAGAAAACAGCTCTTACCGCAGGACAGTGCCTTATGTTACAAGCACAGATGAAGCACTGTGGAAGTGGTTTCCACGTGTGACACCGCTAACAGATGAAGGTCTGGAGCATCTCCAGGACATCAGAGGCTTCCCTCTTGCTCTTCCTAATCAGCAGCCCTCCCAGGTAACCGTGCTGCTGGAGCACGGGTATCTTCACTATAGCTTGTGGCTATTGCCTCGCTCAACTGGTTTCCAGCCTCGTGCAGTGCTCTCTCTCCTGGAATCACGGAAACGTTAACGTTCTATGAAGCTTTCTCATCTCCACCTTGGAGAGGGCGATTCCAGTGTTGAAATTCTCCAGGTATTGACACTCTCCAGGTTGCGCCCCCTCTCTTTACGCATCTCCTTATCGCATCCGCTTGCAGCTTACGCTTTTGTGACCAGGATGCCGCAGAGCATGAGAGCTGCTGTCATTTCTCAGAGGTGGAAGCACAGGAGCCGAGCTCCTGGGACTCGAGTGGAAAATTGGAATGTCAATGTGTTTGTTGATAACGAGAAATAAAATGGTTGAGCAGACAGGAGTCGTCTCCTCAGCTTGAAGGCAGAACCAAGGGAAAAGTCAAACGATGCTCGGGAGGTGGCTGGTGGGCAGGAGTCTATTTCAGGGGCAGCTGAGAGCTGCCAGATTTCTAACAATGCCCTGGACACAGGAAGAAGAATGTCTAGGAAGGAGGGGTCCTCGCCCATCCATCCCAAGTGCAGGGGAAGTCAGGCCCTGACCAGATGAACAGACTTCTGGGTTCAAAGGGAAAAGGCCTTGCGTACGTTAGCCTTTGGTTCCTCTCTGAACTCCCTGAAATAACAGCCATAGATCTTGTAGAAAGACAATTTACTAAGACAGGGGTCAACAAATGATGATGACCCGTGGCCTCAGTCTAGCTTACTGCAGTCCATAGGGTGAGGATTGTTTTACATTCTCAAATGGCTGTAGGAAAGCATTCCAAAGGGCAGTAATATTTTATGACATTGAAAATGATGTAAGGTTTGTATTTTAGGGCTCCTAAATCAAGTCTCTTTGGATGACAGCCACATGTCTCAGCAGGTGCTCCACGCATTGTTTGTGGCTGCCCTTCTGCCACAGTGACAGAGACAAACACACACAGCAGAGACCTTGTGGCCGGCAGGATTTGCCAACACCTGCTCGAGAGCAGCCCTATTCCACAGACCTCTATGCAACGTGGGGCGTATCAACACTACCCAGTACGGCAGTCAGCTCAGTATGGCAGCCAGCCACTGCTATGTGTGGCCACCGAACACTGTAAATGTGGCTAGTATGGATGTGAGCTGGGCATTCCCTAGTTTAAATATCTGCACGTGGCTCGTGGCTAGCACACTGCAGAGCACAGCTCTGGTGAGGAAGAAGGGTGTGTCACCACACAGAACAGAAGACAGGGGCTTCACACCACAAACAGGTACGAGTCGAGGCTCCCCACTCTTCCTCTCTGACTTCTTTCAAACTACGTTCTAGAAGGCCTGAATAGATATGGAGATGTTCAGATGAAAAGATACACAGGGTTGTAATCTTCTTGTGAGAATTGTCCCTTTTCTTTCTTTTCTTTTTTTCCTTCCTTCCTTCCTTCCTTCCTTCCTTCCTTCCTTCCTCCCTCCCTCCCTCCCTCCCTCCCTCTTTCCCTCCCTCCCTCCCTCCCTCCCTCCCTCTTTCCCTCNTCCCTCCCTCCCTCCCTCCCTCCCTCCCTCCCTCTCTCTTTCCCTCCCTTCCTCATTCTCTGTCTCATTTTTTCCTTTCTGTTTTTTTTTTTTGAGACAGGGTTTCTGTGTAGCTCTGGATGTCCTGGAACTTGCTAGTAGACCAGGCTGGCCTTGAACCCACAGATCTGCCTGCCTCTGCCTCTGGAGTGCAAGGATTAAAAGTATGCACCACCACACCCAGCTCAATTGTCCTTCCCTTAAAAGATGTCTTAAGAGTCTTTTCTGGAGAATTTGACCAGCTCAAAAGCAAGAACCTAAAGATCCTTGGGCACTGGGGAAATGGATCCCTGGAACCCATTTGAGAAACTGGGCAGGTCCTGCCTCTGTAATCCTAGCCCTGGGGAAGTGGAGACAAGAGACCTAGCCAAATTGATGAGCTCCAGGTTTGGTGGGTGACCTTGTAGACACACACACACACACACACACACACACACACACTCTGACATTAAGGATCCATGGTACATGGGCACACCCTAGCTCACGGTTACTAAGCTCTGTCCACATGTATACAGTTTTCAATAAACATTGGTCAGTGTGCCTCACCCAGACAGCAAGGACTGGCATACATTTGGGGTAAGGGTAGAATAAGTAATAATGAAACCAGTTATGAAGATTCTGGCAAAGGCCCAAGGGAGAGTTTCTGACTCAGGAAGCCCACGGCACTGTGGGGAGTGCAGGCTTTGCTTGCAACAGGGTCCTGTGGTGCATGGCCTTTCCACTGACTGTGACCGTAAGAAGCAGAGCACAGCAGTTTACTCACAAACAATCGCTGTGTTTAAACTTAGCTCATTGCTGGTGTTGAGCTTATTTCAAAATCTCAACTATGCTCATCGTGATGTTGAATTACAGTTCTTCTTAGACATAGACACACTGTTCAAAACACCTATAGAAGCACATGTGTTATTAGATGACAGATTGGTTTTTAAAAGATTTTTGATAACTGTGTTTCAATATATAGTGCTTCTCAGCTTACAGTGGGCCTCACCTGGTAAACCCATTGTAAGTTGAAAATATCATGAGTCAAAAATGCATTAAAGGTTGTTGCAGAATATTATTTTTAAGATGTGTTACATTTGTTTATGCTGTGGAACATTTGTTTAATTTGTTTAACTCAGTGAAGCTGTGTTGCTTTGTCTGCCTAAAACACCCGATTGGTCTAATAAAGAGCTGAATGGCCAATAGCAAGGCAGGAGAAGTATAGGTGGGGCTGGCAGGCAGAGAGAAAAAATAGGAGAAAACTGGGAAGAGGGGAGGAGAAGAGGATGCCACACTGCCAACCACAGAGTGAGAGCGAAAGTAAGATACACAAAAGCAAGAAAGGGAAAAGCCCAGAGGCAAAAGGTAGACGGGATAATTTAAATTAAGAAAAGCTGGCTAGAAACAAGCCAAGCCAAGACCTGTCAATTATTAGGAAGAATAAGCCTCTGTGTGTGATTTAGTTGGGAGCTGGGTTGTGGGCCCCCAAAAGAGGCAAAGAGTGAAAAGAGTAAAAAAAAAAAAAAAAAAAAAAAAAAAACCAACTACAAAAGATGCTTACACTGCAGAAATATCACAGCTTAGTTACAAGGTTCGCTGTAGAGAACCAGGAGTTTCCCCTGGAGGCACCCTGGCTGCCTGAGAAGTGCAGCTCAGTCCCCTGCCCCAGCAGAGAGAGAGAATATCATAGCACTAAACCACTGGCCGGGAAAGAATCAAAACGTAAAGTGTGGTTGCTGCCGAGTGCTTAATTATTTCTCTCCCATCATCAAATTAAAAATAATTGGGCACCATCTGCAAATGATTTCTTTTATAAGTATAGGTATAAAACCTTATTTTAAAATACAGCAAAAAAAAAAAAAAAAGTGTTGATAGGCTTCACCAGACCCTAAGGGACATGGGGCATGAAAAGGCAGAAAAAAGAAACCAGGGAGAAGCATCAATTGGTAAAGGGCTTGTCTTCAAGCCTGATGACCTGTGTTCACTTCCCCGGGCCCACGTGGTGGAAAGAGGGAATTGACTCCAGCAAGCTGTTCTCTGACTTTTATATATGTGCTATGGCATGCCCACACCCCCCACATATAAACAAATAAATGTAATAAATAGTGTATTTTAAAGGGTCAAAACCCATCCATGGTAATATTGCCTTTAGAGCTACCCATGGATGGGGAGTGCAGAGGATGCTCAACAAACACACCACGAGGCAGATTCTAAATTTCTTAATTCCAAGATGCAGCCACTGTTATTTGATAGCCTCCATTGGAATCTTGAGATACTTTTCTTGGTTCCCGTAGGATACAGGCTACTTGGAGGGAGGAAAGATGAACAGATGGACCCCATAAGTCTCCTTGGCCCCCGAACTCAGTCTTCCTTTGTCAAAATCATGTGCGCATCGTAAAGCCGTTATGGAGAAGCGAAGGGGAGGGCAGCCAGCGTAATCTCATTGCTGATGCGGTGAACTGCATTCTAGGCGGCATATGCTGTGCTTATAGAAATATACACAGGCGCAGGTAAGTCTATGATAGACAAATATGTGTATAAGGATACATACATAATTAACTTTAAACAAACAGGGTCAAACTGCACATCTGCTTTTTTTTTTAATATGGTGTGTGTGCATACGTGTGTGTGTCGTGGTATGTATGTGCCTATGCACACTCATGTACAGGCCAGAGGGGGACATCAGGCGTCCTTCTCTGTCACTCTCTGCATTATTCTCTTAGACAGAGTGCCCACTGGATGTGGAACTAGGCTGGGAGTCAGTCAGCAAGCTCCCAGCATTCCCCTGTCTCCACCGCCCTCCACCACAGCTCTAAGGGCTGCAGGTTTATGTGGTTAGATTTAAGTTTTGACCTGAGTGCGGGGTGAGGACTCAGGTCCTCATGCTTGCTCAGCAAACATTCTTACCCGCCGAGCCATCTTCTCAGCTCCCAAACTGTGTATTTGTTACAATTATTTTTTAATTTTGTAATTAATTAATACATTGTGTTGACCTTTCAAATGAATAATAGGAACTCAAGCAGGTTATTTCTATTATTATTATTATTAATTAGCTATTCTCAGTGCACAGAAAAGAGAGCTGAGAGGCAGATGACTGCAACCCAGAAGAATTTCATCTTTAAGAATATCATCTCAAAAAAAAAAAAAAAAAGAATATCATCTCAGAGAGTGTCAAACCCTGCCGTGGAGACGGGATGAGCAGCCTCCCCTTTCACTGTTGTGTTTACCTGTAGGCCGGCAGTCTTGGTTACTGTAGAGAATTTACAACTCAGGTGCATCCAGTCCGTACACTAAGGTCCAACTTCCTCTGAACCATCCCAGTCAGAGGTAGCAATCTGGATTCTTGCTTTTTTTTTTTTTTTTTTTTTTTTTTAAATGGGAGCAATGGACTATTTTACTAAGCACAAAGACAGGAACTCACCACTAGGTGTCGACGTGGGGCCCATGTGTACTCACTGAGGGTGACCTGCCATCCTGTTCGGCTTATAGAGATGGGAGGAGATGAGAAGATTCAAATGGAAGGCCCACAAAAGAGAATTCCATGGGGTCAAATCCAGGACTTAATTCATCTCCCAGCCCAAGAGCCAGACTGTCACAGACATATGTTCCCATGGTAGCAGGTGCCAATCTCACTATCCACGACAGAGACAAGGAAGTGTCACACAGGCCGGTGTCTGTGGGAGCAAGTAGCTCTCATGTTCCTCCACAGCAACAGTGAGGAACGTTAGAGCCAGAACCCCAGAACATCGTCGACAGTTCCCACAGCTACAGTACCTGAGTGAACGACAAGTCGAGAAAACACAGCTGAAAAGCAGCTTCTTGGGTCTGAAGGCTGAGAGGGAGTTCTGAAGAGCCCAGTTCAACATCAAAGGGGAACATTGGCACAGGCCTGTGTGCTAAGACCAAGGGCTGTGCTTTGCTGTCTTGTTCATTTATTTTGACTTTTTCTCTTCAGGGATGCCCTGTAAAAACTCTGCTTGAACAAAAGTCAAAGGAACAGAATACAGTCCTTTCTCTATTCTTCTCGGGTCTTTTCTTTCTTTTTCCTTTTTTTTTTTTTTTTGGCTTTGTTTTGCACGTGAGACTGAGTTAATTATCACCAGCAAAATTCTCACCCAACTGTGCTGTGCTTAAATATGCCTAAAATGAACGACTTGGGGTCAGATCCTTGGAGTATGACCCAATTCCATCTACTGAGTTGGGTTGAACTGAATGCCTTCTTGCCTCCCTCGGATCGCTGCTCCGCTGCCTGTAGTGGTTGTAGAGACACCCCAGAACCCTCCACACACTTAAAAAAAATTTCACCTTTTGTTTTTTAAAAATAGAGATTAAAAGAAATTAAAAACAATACATCCAAGCCTCACCTAGTTTCATCAAAACCTCTGGTGGACAAATTCCATTCCTGGCTTTCTTTCTGTCTTTCTCTTCTCCTCGTCCTCCTCCTTCTCTCACTGTATAGCTCTAGTTGGACTGGAGACTAGGCTGGCTTTGAACTCAGAGACCTGCTTGCCCCTGCCTACTGAGCGTTGGGATTAAAGGTGTACTCAACTACTTCTGGTTGTCAATATTGGCTTTCAACATTCTGTTGGCACTGAGAACCCCCTGCCTCACAGCTCTGGTCTAGGAGACAGACGGCTGTGAATCTGAAGTACCGGCATACTGAAAACTTCAAAAACACTAAGGTCCAAACTTCTACCCCAGGCTATAGGAATAGGTTCATAAAATGTGCTTTAATGTCCACCAATGAGGCTGTTGATCCCGGGTTAATACCACCATGATTTGGGATGGCAAAAACTTGACCTTACCCTGTAAGCCTACCATTCATCTCATAAAAATTTCCACACTACAGAGCCCCCAGGGATGCTTGCTCCCTGAGGCAGCCCACTCCAGTCTCGCAGAGCCCCCGGCAGCCCACTCTAGTCTCTCTTTGGCTGTTTGCTTTCTAAATAAACTGCTGCTTAAACTGTCTGTCTTTTGTCTGAGTTCTTCCCTTCAAGGAGCTGAGAGGCCCTCACAGCACAAAGAGACATAAGTGGCACCATGATGGCGCTCTCTGGGAAGCTCCAGTCTTCCTTAGGGGCGAGGGGATGACCTATGATAACTCCTCAGCCAGCACAGGCCATTTCCCTTTTCCTTTTGCTCTGATGTCTGCCTGGAATGTAGGTGAGCTTTCTGGAAGCAAAGCGGCCATCTTGTGACTGAGAGGAGGGGAGCCCCTTTCCTAAGGACTGAGGTAGAGGCAGCAGCAGAAGGAGCTTCGGTCCTACAGGATTTCTTTCAGGCTCTGAGCCTGCCCGGACTGTCTCATGAGGTGAGAAGGTGAAAGCTACTACTTGGTCAGATTTCTGTTACGTGCCACCCAGTGCAATCCTGACTGATACACTATCCCAGAAATGTCTCTTTTCTGACCTATAGCCCTGGCATGTGGCATTAATAAGTACCTGGGGTGACCCAAAAATAGACACGAGGGAGGAAGAGTTGGCTGGGGCTGTGATCCTGAACTTGCTGAGCTATCACCTGTCCTAGCTGAGCTATGAGCAAGAGTGCAGAGAAGCTCAAATACAGCTCAGACCTCGCCGCCACTCCTGCTTAGTGGGCCGCATTGCATGCCTGAGGCTGTCATGCAGAACTAGGAAGCATTTCTCGGAAGGTTCTAATCTGAAGACGAGGCTAGAGAGCAGGGATGTTGGCAATGCCTGGCTCACGTAAACGGGGTCTCCTTCCTCGGTCTTTCCGTGAGGCAGGGGCAAAGAGTGAGGCAGTGCCAAGACCTGTCTGGGACCCGCACAGGAGCATGGAGGGTGCAGACTCTATTAGCCCAGGTACTGCGTTATGTGCGACAGCAACCGAGTCCACATAATTGGAGGAAAATATCGCTTGATGGAAGAATCTCAGGCAGGTGCACAGAACCATAAGCAAAGCTGGCAGACAGAGCCAGGCTCACCGGAAGCCCCAGTTCTGGGAAGTCTCGCAAGTGGAAGCAGTATTAGACTGTGTAGCCTCAATGAAGGAAGGCAGCTGGTACTTTGTAGATGGCCTTGTGGAGAGTGGGTTTCTGAAAGCAACTAATTATTCTAGTACCAGAAGAATGGAGGGAGGAAGTGGGGGTGAGAAAACAAGCAAACAAACAGACGGTCAGACAGGCAGGCGGGTATGTTGGCAGACACACTGTCCACTGCCCAGTATAGAATTAACATGCCGGGCTTTTGGGATGAGGCTGACCCCAGTTACAATCTTAGCTCTGACCTTTGCTCTCTGACCTTTATCAGATTCGTTAAGCCTCAGTTTCTCCACCTATGATCAGAATGGGTCTTATTTATTTATTTATTTATTTATTTACTTACTTACTTACTTATTTATTGTCTTTCGAGTCAGGGATTTTCTGTATAGCCCTGGTTGTCCTGGAACTCACTCCGTAGACTAGGCTGGCCTCAATCTCACAGAGATTCCCCCTGCTTCTGCCTCCTGAATGCTGGGATTAAAGGCACGCACCACCACGGCTGGCCTGAATGGGTCATATTTAAAACCCACTAGCCTGTGTGTCTGGGAGGGCAGGGAGTTTTGCACCCCACCTCACCCGTAGTGTCCGGCTTCCCACTGATCCACTGGTGCTCAGTTGTGCGAACAGATGAACTTTACAAGTGCCCAGGATTGTTCCTGCGCAGAAAACTCTTCTAGAGCATCTCCCAGTGGTGGGTTCTTGGAGCAGTAGCCAGCCTGGTGACATCACTTTGGAAGGGAGAAGGGAAGGTAGCAGAGACCCTGGCACACACCAAGAGAGACACAGTGGCCTACACTGTAAACATACCCCGTTAGCATGCTGACTTGCTGACCCACAGGTAGTCCATAGCTCTCATACTCCCAGGAAAACCACTGCAGCTAGACCCATAGTTTAATGTCTCAGGTGGGGCAGGTGCATGCCAGCAACTCCAGGGCTCCCTGCACAATGTTAGCATGTTAAACTCCACCCCTAGGTTTGATGTGTTAAGCAGCCTGAAGTCACCACGCCCCCTATAGTTCACAATGAACCACGACACACAGTAGCAAACAGAATAAATGACAGCCCTGGGAATGTGCGCATTATTTTTTAAAAAATACACACAGCAGGGCTGCCCAGGAAGGATGAATGCATTTCTATTCTCTTTGTCATGTTTTTCATCTGCGTGCCTTGGTAAGAGGAAATGTTAAGTCGTTTTGTTCCCTGGGGCCACTGAAGAAACACAAAGCATGAGAGAAAGAGACAAACCTTGAGGAAACAGGGATGTGGGCGCTTGTGACCTTTACTCCCACCAGTAACCAGCACATAGCCGTAGACATCGTCACTCTCAGCTCCACCTCCGTGGTGCCACAGACTCCCTCCGCCACACCAGCCCCAACAGCAGCAGAACATCTGACATCTCTTTCTCTCTCGCTTTCCCCACGAAAACGGTCATCAGAGTAGTGACCGCCAGAGACTGACGCACACTAAGGCCTTGGCTCGATGGCCTTCCCCACATGGCCTGCCCCGCCCCCAGCTTCTGTCATACTTGGTAACTCAGAGGTCCCAGCTGTCCCCTTCTGAGAGTTCCCCTCAGCCAATGGAACTTTCTTGTGACTCTCATCCCCAAAGGCAGCCTGTGCCCTGACTGAGTAGGGCTGAGAAGTTCCTCCCTACTCCTCATAGCTCCTTTGTCTCACGCCTAGGCAACCCTGTGGGGTTAGTGGACGCACAGTGCCCTCTGTGGGGTTGGGACTCAGCAGGAACAGCAGGGCTTTTTTTAAATCATGTTCTCTCTTTTGTCCTTCACTGCTTTTCCCATCTCTCTGCTGATTAATATTTATCACCAACCTGACAGGACCCAGAGTCACCGGGGAGACAAACCTTTCTTTGGACATGTCTACGAGGGAGTTTCTGGATTACGTTAACTGAGGTTAGAAGGCCCATCTAAAAGTGGGTAGCATCAACCTTGGGCTGGAAACCCCCGACTGAAGAAGAAGGAAAGACTGAGGTGAACACCAGTACTCTCTCTGCTGACAGTCATCACCTGGCTAAGGATGCAATGTGACGTGACGAGCGGCCTCAAGCTTCTGACGCTTTGGATGCCGCGCCTGCCGCCTCATGCTCCTGACACTCTGCTCTGGGTGCTGTGCCTTCTCTGCCACGATGGACTGAACTTGCAGGCTCTGGGCAAAATAAAGTCCTCCCTCAGTTGCTTCTGTTGTGTAATTTGCCACAGTGACAAGAAAAGGAACTCTACGGTGTTGATCGGGAAGTCACTCAATAACTCATTGGTATGAGACGGCATGAGAATGCCATCTCTGAAAAATAGTTGCCAACGCACAGCTGAGCACAGACCATACAGTTCTACTCCTGACTACACAAAGCCTCGCTCTGGAGAGGCTTCTCTAGAAGCTTCCAGTGGTATATGAATCATATAGGGAAAAAAATGGCCTCAGTCAGCAGATGTCTCATGGAACTGGGAAATAAGTAAACTACAGGCACTTGGCAAAGAGAGTTGAATATTAATCATGGCTACCAAACAGTCAGTGCTCAGCTAAATCTGGACCACGCTGTGCACTTACCTTGTCTCATACTTATGTCTGTCTTGCAGTAATCGGACCGTCCTCGCTTACCACGTGAAACAAACTCAAAGAGCGGAAGTCTGTCCAAGGCCATCTAGCTGGACTGGGCTCCAATCCCTCACTCCAGAGGCTGTGTTCATGAGAGAGATCTGGGGGTCCAGGCAGGAGAAGCCCACAGGAATGATGACACCCTGGGAGAGAAGAGACTGGAGTGGGCAGAAAGTGTCCATCAGGAGATGTGGGTTTCAAGTTGCGAACTAGAGCCGGGCGGTGGTGGCGCACGCCTTTAATCCCAGCACTCGGGAGGCAGAGGCAGGCGGATCTCTGGGAGTTCGAGGCCAGTCTGGTCTACAAGAGCTAGTTCCGGGATAGGCACCAAAGCTACAGAGAAATCCTGTCTCGAAAAACAAAAACAAAACCCCAAAAAAAAACCAACAAAAAAACAAACAAACAAAAAAACCCGAACTAGAAGTAGCTTCAATAAGTAAGGCTGTTTCTTTAGCTAAAATCCAGCCCTACAGGCACAAAATGCAACCTGGATTTTGGGCTAAGCAGAAGGAGGAATCTGAAAGCCACGGGTTACCTTTGTGTCTCTCTTTCTCTCCACCCACCTGCTTTTTCTTTCTTTTACTTATTGTTACTATTGTGTGTGTAGGATGTGTGTGTGAGTTCAGGCACACGTGTGTCATAGGAGAACAACTTTTACAAGGCAACTTCTCTCCTTCCACAATGAGTTTGGGGATTGAGGCCTTTAGGCTTGCATGGCAGGTACTTTTACTCACTGAAATATCTCACTGGCCCAACCCTCCTTTCTGAGTTTCTCCCTGTACAGTGGTGTCCTGCCAAGAAGAGTCAGGGGAAAGTTGTCCCAGCTCCGCGGGGTTCTTTGGTTGCAGCTTCTAAGATTTCCAGTAGATAGGGGTGTCTGTGGAGAGGCCAAGAAATTGCAAAGACTCTTCTAGCTGGGAGAATGGTCCAGATTCACTGTCCTTGCCCATGGTTGGATTCCTGCAGCTCTTCCTGGGAAGCGTGCGGTGTGACATGGGAGAGGAATCGCACAGGTGTGATGTCCCAGACATCTGAATTCAAACAGTGACTTTGCTGTGCCTCCCAGATCACGGTCTGATGGATCCTCACTTGCCAAAATACGTCTGGTTTGGGGCAAATCGTTTGCCTTTTGGAGTCTGTTTCCCTATGAAAAAGAGAGGGTCGCTATAGTTACCTAGCAGAACTGTGGAGACACAGCAAACAGGGAGAGGTACCGGCACTAGAGACCACGATGCTCCCTGTCTGGCCCACCTGACTTACTCTACAGTGGAGTCAGCTAAAGGCTAAAGAGCTTGCGCGGGCAGCCCCACCCTCACTCGGGGAGATAAGGTCAAAGGAAAATAATGTGGTATTAAAAATATCTCCAGAAGGCCCTCTTCACTCTGGCGGCGGTCACACAGTTCTCAAGGTCATCTCCACCGCACCCTGGCCGGACTCCAGACCGATTAAACCTTGATAGCACAGTCATACTCATCTCCCCTTCCCTCCTCCAGCCAAGCCCTGAACATCGCTTCCTTCTCTCACATAAAAAATTGGCCTCCCACTTTGGTGGAAGTCTCTAGACTTTTCTCTTTTCGCAAACTCGCGGTAAGCAATATGGGAAAGCCTGAAGATTGGAGAACAGAAACGTGGCCTGAGAAGAGCCCCGTGTGCCCTGCGCATCCTCCCAGGTCATGTGAGGAGGCGAGCCTGTGGCTCCCGTGGAGTCTCGTTCCCAGCCTCTGACTCGGCAAGTTAGAGACGTTCTAGAAAAGATCCGACTGCTACCCTTCAAAAGCGTCAAGGGTTGAAACCCAAGTTAATTGAGAAGCTCATACATAGGCCAGAGGAGGCCAAAGAGATGGACATCTATACACAGGATGACATTCTAATTAAGGAACTAGGAGAGAAAAGGACAGCACTGGAAAAAATGAGAAAATCTGAATTAAATATGTAGAATGGTTAATAATAGACTTCCAATCTGATCACCAAGTCCATCTTTTAATCGTCACTGATGTGCAGTGCTTATGTAAGATGTTAATGTCCTAGCAGGAGGACTAAAGAGCCGACTTCCAATGGGAAGTCTGGGCCCTGTTTTGTAACTTTTCTGTAAATCCACATTTGCTTGAAAATTTAGACTTGAAAAGCAAAAGCAAACAAAAAGTCTGGCCCTGGGGAAACAGCTCAGTCAGGACATGCTTACATGCAAACATAAGGACCTGAGTTTGGAACCCAGCACCCATGTCGAGAAGCCTGGTGTTGGGGTTGGAGAGACAGCTCAGCTGTTAAGGGCACTGGCTACTCTTCCAGAGGACCTGAGTTTGATTCTCAGCACCCACACGGCAGTTCGCAACCTAGATCCGAGGGGTCTGATGTCCCTCTCTGGCCCCCCTGGGTACCAGACACATACGTGATGCAGATATAAATGCAAGCAAAATACCCGTGCACACACACAAACAAACAAATCAAAATAAAATCACCAGGCACAGCCTTTCACATCTGTAACCCCCGCTTGGAGCCTGGGAGTGGAATGTGGGAGTAGACATGGGGACGTGACATGAGGGTGTGGGTTGGTGGAGGCAGACAGAGCTCAGGAATGCATCCATCAGTCAGGTCTGGGTGCAGGGAGAGCCCCTGTCCTAGAATGGTAACGTGGAGGGTCATGGAAGGCGATCCCCAACTCTGGCTTCCACAAACCTGCACCCCTACCCCTCCAGGGAGCTAGCAGTTAAGTATGCTTCTAGAATACACTAACAGGCTGCAGCTGACCCTGCTTTAACTGTAGATCTTCTCCCCTCTCCTCTTTCTCTTTCATTCCTCTCAGCTATGGAGACTGGGCCCAGAGCCTCGTGCACCCTAAGGCGTACGTTCCGGTTTCAGGTGGTGACTACCTTCAACACAACATTGGTGTTGCTGCGCTGTAGTTTTTCATCTGTCTCCAAACTTCCTATTCTCTGTCAACTACATTAATATTTTTATATTGTTGAGTGACTCAGTTAAAGGCTGCCATTAGCCATGGCTTATAGAAAACCCAACAACCCCGTGACAAATAAACTTGGAACAGAGGTGAGAGAAGTGGCCATGGTGTCCTAGTCAGGGTTACTATGGCTGCAATGAGAATGACTTAGGTGATCACGGTGTCCTAGTCAGGGCTATATATCTGTGATGAAACTCCAGGACCCAAAGCAAGTTGGGGAGGAAAGGGTTTATTTGGATCACACTTCCACATCATAGTCCCTCACTGAAGGAACTCAGGGCAGGAACCTGCAGACAGGAGCTGATGCAGAGGCCATGGAAGGCTGTCGTTTACTGGTTTGCTCATCATAGCCCGCCCAGCCTGCTTTCTTATAGAACCCAAGCCACCGGCAAAGGGATGGCACCACTCACAATGGTTAGGTGCTCCCCCTGTCAATCACTGGTTAAGAAAATGCCCTACAGCCGGGTCGTGTGGAGGCATTTTCTCGATCGAGGTTCCCTCCTTTCAGATGACCCTAGTTTGTGTCAAGCTGGCATAAAGCCAGCCAGCACACACGGACGCTGTTTCTATACCTTGAGAATGTCAGGCTCTCTGCAGTTCTCCTTCGGTTTTCCTCCCGAGTGCAAAACCGGCCGGCATTCTACCTCCAGCCAGCATGGTCTTGTTTTTCTCAGGAATAATGAGAAAAATTACCATATCAGAAAAGGAAAGTTTCCCACAAATTCCTAGCCTGGATCTCTTGACCGTAGCTATTATATGCTGCCTCTAGCTGCAGCAGAGGCTTAGGGAACACATTTTTCTTCCAAATTAGATACATTTGAAGGCTCTAACATTGTTATTACTTAGGAAGATGCACAGGGCCTGGAGACGTGGCTCGGAGATGTTTGTTTCCCAGCACCTACATGGTGGTTTACAACCATCCATAACTCCAATTCCAGGGGACCTGATGCCATGTCCTGGCTTCTATGGGCTTCTGCATGCGCATGGTGCACGTATACTCATTCAGGACCACTTAGATACACATAAATTATATATATAAATATAAATGATTTTAAAAATAGTTAAAGAACTGTTAAACCTCACAGTTGTAATTTCTCATTTTATAATTTATTTATTTGTATTTTAGGTACATTGGTGTTTTGCCTGCATGTATGTCTGTGGGAGGGTGTCAGATCCCCTGGAATAGGAATTATAGACAGTTGTGAGCTGCCATGTAGGTGCTGGGAGTTGAATCCCGGTCCTCTGGAAGAGCAGCCAATGCTCTTAACTGCTGAGTCACCTTTCCACTCTTGTAATTCCTCATTTTCTGTGACGTGTTGCTTGTGTGTTTGCATGTATGTCACACGTTGTTCATGCGGAGGCCAGAGGTTGACCCTGTGTGTCTTCTATGATCATGTTCCTCCTTACTTTACTGAGTCTGGGTTTCTCTGAACCTGGAACTTACTAATTCGGTTAGTCTAGCTAACTTGCCAGTGATGCCCAGTCCCCGCTTGTGATTTCGGGTGAGCTGTCACCCACCCAACTTTTCCATGGATTCTGGGGATCTGAATTTTAGTCCTTGGGCCCTTGCAGCCTGGATTTTACCCACAAAGGTACTTCCAAGCTCTGCTAAATCTTTCTACATGCTGACTATTTAATTGTTTTTTGAGGTAGGGTCTCACTGTATGTCTCAGAGTCTCAAACTCATAATTCTGCCTCAGCCTCTCGAGTGCTGGGACCACAGGTGTGCCGCTATGCCTGGCTGTTTCTAAATACTTTGTTTTTGTTTGTATCTTCCTCTCCACTGTCAGCATTGTAGAGCCATGGTTAAACACCAGGCTCTGGGGAATTATGCTAATCGCTTCCCCCATCTCTCTCTGGTGTCTCCACTACTCTGGAATCAGACTCTTCCGAGAAAGAGCATCAAGGTGACCTAAGCCTGGCACCCTTCATCCAGGGAGAAGCTGTCCCTTTAAAAGAGAGAGGAGCAGAGATGGCTCACTGCCTCGAAAAGCCTTCTGATTGACAGCCAAAGGCTCCCAGGAGGCCTGATGTCACCACCAGTGAGCAACAAGCCATCCAACCAGCAGCTGAACAGTGAGTTGTCTCCTCGGCCAGGAAGGCTCTTCACAGCACCTGCACAGCGGGACTTAAATGTCGGAGGGAGCGTGTTAAGGGTGCTGCTTTATGTCCATTCCCTGATGCCCAGGGCCTCTCCCGCAGCCTTCCCTACCAAGCCAGCCAGAGTTGGCCTTCTCTCCTCTTTTTTTTCTCCAGGCATGGACCCTGACATTTAGTTCACAGAGTGCTGAAGACCTTGAGCAGACTTGACCACTTCCAGGGTTCCAGGATTAACTGGCTCTCACGTGCATGACTCCCCTCCCCCACCCAGTTCTCATGAACCCAACGCTATCCTTTTCTAATATGAGAACAGTGCAGCTCACTGTAAAAGAAAAGAAAAATATCAGCCACTATATGGAAGGTAATGTAATTTGTGTTGTGCTTGGAATTCATCATGGCTGACACTGTTCTGTTCTTTGCTTCCGGGGTATTTCTATATACCTCAGCACTTCTTTTAGGGAGATATAAATTATGTAAGCCTATATAAAGCACACGTAACTATACGACTGGGTTCATTTGTACTGTGTAGACACCCATGTGACGACAACCCAGTTGGAGAGTCATTATATTCAAGTACCCAGTAGCTTCCTGGTCCACACCCTCCTTCCGCTGACCAGGCATCCTGATTTTTGAACTTGGGAAAAATGACTAGTAGGCATTTAAAAGATGAGAATGAGAACTGGAGAGATGGCTCAGCCATTAGGAGCACTTGCTGTTCTTCTGGGGGACCCCAGTTCAGTTCTCAGAAACCCCACATTGGGTAGCTCACAACTGTCTGTAACTCCAGCTATAGGGGATACATGGACACCCACACTCACGTGTGCATAGCTACATGTTGACACACACACATACATACCTACACATAATTAAAGTAAATCTTTAAAAAGTGAGAATGGGACTGTGGCTGGGGCCAGGGAGATGGCTCAGTTGGTAAAGTAATTGCCCTGCAAGCACAAAGACCCAAAACTCTCTCTCTGCAGTGCCCTCCCCTCCCCCCAAAAAAAGCCAAGCTGCCTGTGGCAGTGTGTGCTTGCATTCCCAGTGCTAGGAAGAACGGGGCAGATCCCTGGCTTGCTGCCCAGCCAACCAACCTTGCCTAACTGTTGAATTCCTGTCTGAAAATAAGGAGGATGGTTGGTTCTCCCAAAGAGCTACACTCAACACTGTCTTCTGGCAAGCATGGACGTCCATCCATACATGTTCATCACACACACACACATGCACGAAGTTAAAACAGGATGCAGGTGTTTTACATCATCTTTACTCAGTAACTCAGGTAAATTACTACAGTCTTCATTCCTTCAAGATACTTTATTTTGCCGCAGTGGGGATCCAGCGCGGGGTCTCACACATTCCAGGAAAGCACTCTACCACCAATGGTGCATTTTAACCATATGACTCTACACCATTTATCTAAGCATCCTTGGTTCTTGCATGTTGTACTCATTTCTGATTGGCTGGTATTTTAAACAAGACTGGGTGCAGCATCTTTTGAGTTCACTGTTCCAGAAAACAGGACAAAAACTTGATCCAGAATATAGGGTTTCCAGTTTGGGGATTAAAGAGACCAGGGTACAAGTCCCAGGCCAAGCTCCTTGAACTTAGCAATTTACACCATCACAGCCTCAGTTTCCCCATTTATTTCATCTCCGCCTCAGTTTCCACACGTAGACACAGACCTGACAGTACATGTCATGTCATCTGTTGCTCTAAGGGCTGAAAGAGTTAAGAGCCAAGCGCTGACACATTGCGTGGTGGGGCGCAAACCCTCCGTAATTGTGGCGCCACTAGAATCATCTTTGTGTTCACTTCTAATTATTTCCTTAGGAAAAATTCCTAGAAGTAGGATTGCTGGATCAAAAAGAGCGCTTGTCTTCAGTTTTTTTTTTTTTAATAGTCTGCCAAATTGCCCTCCAGAAAAGCTGTGCCAACTCATAGAACTACCAGCTGCGCCTGGAAGTGCCCTTACCATCTTCTCAACAGTGAATATCTAGGAAGAAAGGAAGGAGTGAGGCAGAGGGAAGAGAGAGGAGGAGAGGGGAGGGGGAAACCAGCCCTGGCTAAGCGGACAGGAGACATTCCCTGACTGTTGCTTAGCTTGCCGGTGCCGTCACCTGTTTTCCTCCTTCACACTGGCTGTTTGTTTCTCTCCGTGTGGGTGTCGGATGACTAGGTCTTCTCCCACTTCTCCCTGTTGGGATGTGGGCTGATGCTACACTCACTGGACTAACGGCATGGTCTATTGTTCCTGTGATGGGGTTTGGCCTTGGCCTCAAGTTTCTGCCACAGCATTCTACATGCTTTCCTGGGGCCTCTGGGTTTGTTCTCACCAGAGCTGTCTGATCATCCCGCCCACCCCAGACCTTGCTATCCTAAGACAGGCTGGTCTCCAGAGTGACTGATAAGCGGGTGACTCATTTTGCTCTAAATGTTTGTTCCGTAGTGTTTAGAAGACAGCCTGAGTGGCGCATGAGAAATAACCAAGAAGGAAGACGGCTTGGGTCGACGCTTAGCATTCTTTTAAAGTACTTTGGCTCTGGCTCCAAGCTCACATAACTGGCACGGTGGAGCCAGTCTTGTGGTTATGCACGCATGCCGTCCTCAGCTTGCAGTTTGAAGCCATCTTCTCCCATAGTGTTTAAAAGCTTTATCTTCAAATGTGTGCAGTGATAGCCTTGGAAAAAAGTCAGGTCAATATGGTTTTCTGAATCTCATCTTATTTCTCAAGTTGTTTTCCAGTCCCAGAGGTGCTTGACACCTGCCATAGTCTGACATTCTTGGCAACTGCCCTTCTGACCCGTGTCTTCCTGGTTCTGCCTTGACCTTGTTGAATCCACGCTTCAGAGGTACTGGGATCATCTAGACCTAGGCGTGAGCCAGGACAGTTAAGTGTCTTAGAATCTATCGCTTTCACAAGAAGATACTCCCACTTTTTATTTGGAAAAAAAAAGTATTCTTAGAAAAGAAGAGTAGATAGTTGGGCATGGTGGTGGCACGTGCCTTTAATCCCAGGACTCAGGAGGCAGAGGCAGGTGAAGATCTGAGTTCAAGGCCAACCTGGTCTATAGAGGGAGTTCCAGGACAGCCAGTGCTGCACAGAGAAACACTGGAGACAAATACGAGGAGGAGGGATGACAAAAGGAATCACCCAGAAAGTATTAAGCACCAGAGGAAACTTTGAATAAGGCAGAATAGCCAAACAAATGTGAAACTATCATGCCTGTGGAAATGAGAAATAGCATTGTGATGTTGCTGAGGTTTGAAATGGATGACTTCACAGTGATGCCTGCGATGTGGAGAGACGAGAATCTAATGTCTTACAGTGTACTGACAAGCTGCCTTAACGTATTCAGTAAAACCAAATTAATTTTCGTCCATCCCTCCTCACATTGCTCCTACACTATGCTGCAAAGTAACCAGTGGTTTCAATTGACGTGAAGTTGAACTCAACAAAACGAGACACATTGCAAGGCTATTCTTGCCGTAATGTAGTAAGGGTGATTATTTCATGAAAAAAATTTACCTCTGTGTGTGTGTGCGCGCGCGCGTGTAGGGAACCTTACCAGATGATAATGTAAACAAATTTCTTACTGAAGGTAACAATGTAAATTTTGTTATTTATTTATTTATTAATTAAAGATTTCTGTCTCTTCCCCACCACCGCCTCCCTTTTCCCTCCCCCTCCCCCAGTCAAGTCACCCTCCCTCGTCAGCCCAAAGAGCCATCAGGGTTCCCTGCCCTGTGGGAAGTCCAAGGACTACCCACCTCCATCCAGGTCTAGTAAGGTGAGCATCCAAACTGCCTAGGCTCCCACAAAGCCAGTACGTGCAGTCGGATCAAAAACCCATTGCCATTGTTCTTGAGTTCTCAGTAGTCCTCATTGTCCGCTATGTTCAGCGNCTACCCACCTCCATCCAGGTCTAGTAAGGTGAGCATCCAAACTGCCTAGGCTCCCACAAAGCCAATACGTGCAGTAGGATCAAAAACCCATTGCCATTGTTCTTGAGTTCTCAGTAACAATGTAAATTTTGAATAAAGTAATTAGGAAATGAGTGCTATCCTTGCTCTCCAAACAGTTCAATTTCTATATAGAAACTCTAGCAAAATTTAAGATACAGGTGTATACTCAGTGAGTTTCAGGACTGCCAGGGCTGTGTAGAGAGACCCTGTCTGAAACAAAGACACAGGTATGAGGATGATCAGTGTGCTGTTGCTTGTGATAGAAAGTGCCGGCAACACATGACACCAGTCTGAAAGTAACTTTCAATAGTGAAAAAAAGTTAAATAACAAAGTGAATACTTTCAAGTTATGTAAATTAATATAGATCTTTAAAAAATGGTATCGATTGAACAAAAAGCAGCAGAATAAATTCTGTAGTGTAATAGCAATAGCATATGTGACATTAAAAATGTCTTCTCAGGGCATGTAAGATGGGTTAGTGGGTAAAGTGGTTGCTCTGCAAGTCTGAAGACCTGAGTTGGTCCCCTGCACACCCATGAAAAAGGCCCCATGTGATGGCAGGCGCCTGCAATCCTGGCACTGGGTGTCAGAGACAGGTTGACTCTGGAGTTCCCTGGCCAGCCATTTCTAGCTGCAACAGCTAGCTCCAAATGCTGTGGGAGACCCTGCCTCAAAAGTAAAGTGAGAGCTGGCAAGATAGCTCAGTGGGGAAAAGCACTTGCTACCTAGTCTAACGATTCAAGTTTGTTTCCCGCAGTCTGCATAGTGGAAAGAGAGAAGCGACTCTCACAGCTTGTCCTCTGGTCCCCACGCGTGCCATGGCACGGACATACCCACACTCTCACAAGCACATCATATACAATAAATAAACAAATGTAAATTTTCCAAAAATTAAAAAATAAGGTGGGCAGGGATGGAGGAAGACATTCAACACGGACCTCTGACCTCCACATGTACATATCAGCATTTACATGCATGCGCGCGCGCGCGCACACACACACACACACACACACACTCACGTTTCTTTCAAAGCAATATTATACATTGTTTATGGATACACCTGTGTAAATAAAGGTTTTAGACTGGGTTGTCTAAATTCACGAATTTAATAGATCAAGAGTGTGTGGGTGTCTCTCGGTGGGGAATGAAAAGTAGCAAGTCATGGGGTTACTGATGACAGACAAAAGGAAAATCACAAAGCCAAACAGCGAGACGTTGAGAGTGAGCATGAGGAACAATGTCATCTGCTCCCAGAGAGAGGGAAGCTTGGTTCCCATTAGCAAAGGAAATGCGTCATCGCTTATGAAAAGCCTTCAATACAGTCATCGAGTTGGCCCCACGGTTGCTCTGCAGGGTAAGCAGCACCCTTGAAGTAAGACTATTTTTTAAAATGTTATCGGAAGAGTGAAAGACTGGAAATAATCTAAGTATCCAATAGTAACAGCTGAGCTAAATAACAAGGAATTATTCAATAATTTAAAACAGTGACAGGGAGGTGTGTTTGCTGTGGGAAAAGGTGGATGGTGGGGAAAAAAACCAGAACATGGGTCATGAGACCCTAGTAGGATGCTGTCATTAAATGTCTCCTTAGATGATTGATGGACAGAAGGAAAAGAAAGGGCAGGGGACAGCAGTGGAGAAAATGTGACATTTCTAGCAATGTTCTCTGGGTAATATCACAAAAATGACTTCCTTTCCCCCAGCTTAGCCATTCTCTCCATCACATCGTGGGACAGAGAAGGAAGCAGAAAGGGTACCCCAGGGTCAAGCCGCTGTTCTATGCTGTTCATACTCCTGATTCTCTGGGTTGTCTCCTCCTTCACTCTGTGTGTCCCAGACAAGGCTCCTCGTCTCAGGGGGATTTCTCCTCAGTACAGTAGTAAATTGAAGTACAGTAGTAAATGTATTAGCCAGATCAGGCAACAGGTACTGCAAAGGGGTAATGGGAATAAGGGGACATGGGCTAATTGGGAGGGTGCGGTGGTTTGAAAGAAAATGACCCCCAAAGGGAGTGGCTCTTTTAGGAGGTGTGCCCTTGTTGAAGCAAGTGTGCCACTGTTGGGGCGGGTTTTGAGGTCTCTTTTGCTCAAGCTTCCCTCAGTGTGACTGTCCTTCAACTTCCTATTACCTACAAGATGTAGGACTCCCCACTATTCCTCCAGCCTGCATGCTACCATGCTCCACCTCTGAAATTGTAAGTGAGCCACCCTCAATTAAATGTTTTCCTTATAAGAGTTGCTGTGGTCATGGTGTCTTTTCACAGCAATAGAAACCTAACTAAGACGGAGGGAGAGAAAGGCTAATAGAGAAGAGGAAAGAGGATAAATAAATAACACTAAGGATGTTTGAAAAAGTCACAGGGAAAGATTATTTTATAAATGTGCCTTAAAAGTATATAATACATACATTTGTGGGCCTATGTATCTATACGCACATGCAGTGGGGTTATGCCATATGGAATAGGGTGCAAGAACCAAGCACGATCTAACAAAATCCCTCAGCTATTCAGTCATTACTGACACTGACAACTTGCTGCGTGTGCACGCATGTGTGGTTATGAGCTGTCTAAAATAGGTGCTGGGAAACAAAGCCTGCTCCTCCGGAAGAGCGGTACCTGCTCTCCACGGCTGGGCCATCTCTCCAGCCCCGCAGAAACATACGTGTATGTCCTATCTTTGTGCACATGTGCAAGCACATCTGTAGAATACAGAATAAGCTCCTGGAAGTCACTGCGTTCAATGGTGAATTGCTCAGGTGAGTGGCATGTAGATTTAAGTGTTTTGATAAATGTTAACAAGTTGGTCTTTAAAGTTTATTGCGTGACCGTTTTGACTTCACTGCTCTTTGCTAGCCAGTCACTTCTTCTTTCTCAGGATGAAGGATTGGAAATGAGCAGAAGATCCTTCAGTGGCAAGGAAGGAGCACAAGAGAGCTCAGACAAGAGCCAGCGATCGATTAGTGCCACTCTTGGCCTTGGTCAGAGAAGTTTCTGCTTGTCGAGGGTAGCAGTTAATGCTCATAAAATACCAAGAATAAATGACATTGAGTCCTTAGCCCTAAATAGGACATCTCTTCCACTCCCTCCAAAGCTCAGGGAAGTCTGTGGAAGACAGGGCAGAAAGATGGTAAGGACCAAGAATGGGGAGGGATGTTGTAGAATGCTGTTGACCGTGTATGACATGGCCTTGGCACTCACGAACTCACGGCAGCAGTGGCCAGCGGCACAGTCCTGAGCAAGACTGGGCCCTTCAACTGTCTATCATGGAAGGTGGAGGGGTCAGGAGGCCCTGACCCCCTCCCTGAAGAACTATTAACAGTGAATGTTTGCTGGAGAAGGGAGGGGATTATTTTCTTCAGTGACGTAGCGACTGGTAAGTTGCCTATGCCCCAGTAACACCTAATCCACTCTCAAGCAAGCAACCTTAATCAAACACAGAGGCTCACAAAACGGCAGCAACAAAAGACGTGAAAGTTGGAGGGGTTCATTGGGGAGAAGGTTAGTTCAGCAAGGGTGGGGAAGGGATGGTGGAGGGCAGAGCAGGCGTGTGAAAATGACCTGAATACATTTTATTCAAATGTATATGAATGCTCATTTGACAAATGAAAATGTCAAAGAGCAGCTGCTTTTAAAACAATGCCTCACTTTTTTCTTGTTTTAATGAACACAGATAAGTCATTAGCTGTAATGATAACCAACCTTTTTCAGGCTTCTCTTCATTTTTCAGAGTGGCAAGAACATTCAAATTTTTTCTTTATGTTTAAGAATTCATACATGTCTTCAGTGAAATATGACCTGATCCCTTACAAACTCACTGCCAAGAGGGTCGTCCTCCCAAGACCTGTACAAGATCAATCCAGCCTACACTCTGCACAGATGAAGTGGATGATTTCCAGGCCCCACCCTTACTGAAGAGGGACTTTGAGGGCTGGGAGTCAGGGTCTCGCTATACACCTCAGGCTGGTTTCAAACTAATCCTCCTACTGCCTCAGCCTCTGGAGTACTAAGATAAAGAGCAGGCGTGCATCCCCACACCCGGCCACCAAGGCCTTTTAATATTGTTTTTAAGAGCTGTATCTATATTAAGAGAATTTAACTTTTTAAGCTGCCATGTGTGGTGATCACCTCATTATTCTTCCTCTTTTCCCCAACTCCACATTTCCATATTTCTTCTAGGTTGCAAAGTTTCTTTCCCAAAATTTTCCATTATTCCTAAAACATTTATATTTATGATCCCACTTAGTCTTGACACCACAGAATGAGGTCTCTGAGCATATTGTCCATATGAGGAAACTAAGATCAAAATGGATGTGATTTAGCATAGCCTAAAGTCACACTGGAGTCTACCCAAGGACAGAAGCTACCCCCTCTGAACCTAGACCTTTTCCTCCACTTTGTGAGTTTGTGTGGCATAGTTTTGAGGGCATATGTAAGGATGTGTTTGAGCACATGTGTGTGCACACGTGCATCAGTGTGTGTGTTGGTTGAAGATGGCCTGGACTCAGTGGCCATCCTTCTGGGGAGCTTTGTGCCCCGGAACCACCGAGTCTGCAGTGACCCTGACTCCATTCCTTTCATCAAATGGGAAGTGATGACTCCAGCATTGGAGATGAGGAGGAACTGTGTCCTCGCTTGTGGCATCTCACAGATGCTGGAGAAGAGAGATGGAGAGTGTTAGGAAGGAGGCAGCTGGAGGCAGCTGGAGGCAACAGACTGAGCCCTGTGGTAGAATGGGCCTGGCTCTGTCTATACTCGGACTGACTGTCTAAATGACTCTATATAG
>NW_026067952.1:3887547-3977609 GCF_014885135.2 Alexandromys fortis
GGCCTAAAATATAATCTCTAGACACAGACATGCGCTCCAGAAGTGCCAAGTGGGGCAGCAAATACTCAGCACCTCTCGCTTGGTTGCCAGCAGGTGTCAGCTGTGGCCCTATCAAGCATCGCCCAGGATAGGCCCCAGGATGGCTTTCTCACATGGCCAGTGGTCCAGGCTGGCTGATAGCTGGTAGCTCTGTGGGGCTTTCCTATGGCATCTCCAGCATGGAGTCTTCACACAGCTAAGCATCTTGGGCAGAGGTTGGTTTCTCGTAGGGTGTGGAGCTTGAGCAAGTCAGGAAGAAGCTGCAGGACCTCCTGACCCACCTGCAGAAGTTCTATATGCTGTAGCCCCCGTGTTCTATGGGTTACAGCATCGTCAGTCACTGAGCGTCACCCACATATACGGGGAGGGGCTGGGACAAACATTGCACGTTCGTTTTTTAAAAGTGGCACAGAGGTCCCACTGAGCAGTGGCAGGGCTGGAATTTGACCCTCCCGGGGTTAGCTCAGGGTCTGCGGGCTTTGTTTTCATTCACAGCCTGTTTTCAATATTTAGGCTTGAACATTCCTCTCTGGTCTCTGAGATTTCTTCCCCGATTCCAGGCCAAGTTCGGGGCCCTCCCACAGCCCCCTTGCATGTCCGTTCCTGAAATAATTTGCCCTGGTGTTAGGAGGCCAACAGAGCAGTGGAGAAGACAGACTTTGGAGCTGAGCTGCTCCCAGCTCCACTCTCATTCCTTTCCTGTGACCTTGGGAACATCAGGTTCCTGCTATAAATCTCAGTTCTTTGTAAAAACGGAGGAGGGCCCCAGGATGGCTATCTCAAATGGCCAGTGGACACCCCCTTCATAAACTGGTATGAGGGCTCATTCATTCACCCTACAATTAAACAAATACAGCTTTTTTCCTCTTTTTTTCCCCAGGTATCCTACTAGGCTCTGGCTGCGTAGACAGAAAGAATGAATAAACACAAGAAGCATCCATTGTCCGCAGACATGATGGATCAGATGGCTACCAGAGCTACACAGAAAATAAGGATGGGGAGAATTTGTCATCTCAGGGAGGGGAGCCGTTACTGCAGAAGCGATATTTGCATGAATATCCACGAGAGCAAGCCCTGTGGCATTCCCGAGAGTGTTTCTGGCAGAGGAAAGAGAAATCCCAATGGGTTTGAAGCCAAGTGAGCCACAGGGTTGGGGGGGGGGATGTGGACAAAGAGGTGCAGAACACAAAAAATTAGGGCCTGTAGACGCTGGACTCCGACTCTGAATGTGATGAGAACCATGAAGGTTTATGGCAGAGAAGTATGTTAGGTATATTTTGGGTATAGAGGATAGGAGTCGGGGGGCGGGGGAGGGTGCGTTGTCTGAAAGCTTGGAAAGAGCGAAGCTTCTATTTACCAATGCGGGGTGGCTGTGTGCAGACCACTCTGACATCCGTGGCTCTCAAGGTCAGAGTATGATTCCTGGAAAGGGGAAGAGGCCTCAGGAGTGCCTTCTTTGTCCCAGGCAATCGGTGAGGTGACACAATTGCAAGGATGGTTCAGGGATCCCCACCTTGCATCATCCCCTTTGACCATGTGTGGAACTAGGGAAAGACATCGCTGCCACGATGAGGTTATACAGCAATATAAAGGATAAAGAAGTGCTGTTGTTTGGGGGATGAACCAGTGGGCAGTTAGAGAGATCAAAGGATGGGAAGGGCTTGGCATTCCTGCGGTGGTTTTTGAGGACAGAGAGCCCATGTGCAAGAGCCAGAGAACCATTTGCAGGTGTTGAGCTGCCGGCAGACATGGCCTTTAGTCCTACCGGCACAAGGAACTGAATCGCACTGGCATCCTGAATGATCACGGAATCAGATCTTTCCCTAGAGTCTGTAATAGCAGCTGCACAGGGCTAACACTTTGCAAGAATCTAGAGAACCCAGATGAATTGCCCAGACTTCCGATCTAGACAGATTGTACACTAATAAGGATCTGTTGCTTTAAGCTATTTGGTTGGTTATGAAGCAACAGAAAACAAATACTCACACCCATCCAGAATGGCGGGTTCCCGCTGCCATCACACTGATGAGGAAATAGGTCAGTGAGATGGAAGGCTTGCCATAGGCCTCTTGGAAAGAAGGGACCGAGCTGTCTTTCTGAGGCCACCTCAGATGGTTGCTTCTTGGAGAGGGATGGGAGCAGCTGGAAAGGGGAGCCGCTTCGGGAAGGAGGGCAGCAGGGAGTTGCTATTGAGTTTGTCTGTCTCTACCCAGGCTCTGGTAACTGAGCCTGTGGGTGTGATTCCAGGGACTGTGGCCATCAGGATATGTCACCGGAGTATGTGCCAGTGTGAGCTGCAGCGATGGCTCAGATCTTGAGTCTGAGGGTGTCTGCATCAGAATGAATCCATCCCCAAGAGTGACTCAGTCTGTACGGCTGTGTCTGTGGGTATGAACATTCTGAGGGTGACTGTCCCACTTCTTGATACACAGGTCACCGCAGGAGGAGGGGTGCTAAGTGTCTAAGGTGGTCTGGGACTATGTTCTCTGTGTGAGAGAGACTTCCAGGGTGTCTGCAAACTTAAAGTGTGGGTGCATGAGAAGGTGTGTGTCTGTCTAAACGTCTGTGGGGTCAGAGGGTCTCCGCTGTGTGGGAGGACATGTCCTGCCTGTTGCTCCCTGTGACTCTGCAGGTCTCTGTGTAACCTCTGAACTTACCGGTTAGTGCATCTGCCACTCTGTCTCTAGGAGTCTCTATGTGCCTATAGAATGTCTGTTCAGGTGTCTACAAGGGTGTGTCTGCTCAGTTGTCCCTCCGACCCCCGAGTGTGAGGGAGCCGAGATCTCTCTTACCCAGTGAATACATCTTGATTGTGCATCTGAGGATCTCAGTATGAATTGAAGTCCTAGGGGGATCTGGCAGGTGTTTTTCTTTTGATTTCTTGGACTGTGTCCCTTTGGACACATCTGGGTCTCTGGGGGTGAGGCCTGCTTGAATCGGGGTGACTGGCCACCTGCCTCTGGAGCGGGTCTGAGAACTCACAGTCACGGGTGAGAGCGGCCACTGGGGGTTCAACCGCAGCAGCAGGGCGCAGACAGCCTTGCGGCGGGCTCATGCACCTGCCGGGTTGGCAGCGGCGGCGCAGCCCGCACCCTCGCGGCTCCCACGCCCCGCCCGCGGCGCCCCCTCCCCCGGGCCGCGGCGATTGGCTGCGGCGCTCGGCTCCGGCCCGCCCCGCGCGGTAAGCAGGCTGGGGGCGCCGCGGTCCAGAGCGCGCTGCGCCGCCGCCACCGCCGCCACCATCACCGCCGCCGCCACCGCCACCACCACCACCGCCGCCGCCGCCACCGCGAGCACTGCGCGTCTCTAGCTCCACGCGCCACCAGCGTCCGGCCCTCTGCGCCCTGCCGCCAGCCCAGCCGCCCGTCCGCGGAGCCCCGGGTCGCCGCCACCACGCCGCGCGCAGTACTCCGCGTCAAGAATGGGGCGGCCAAGCTGCCCAAGCCGCCCGCCGCCGCCGCGGCCGAGGCTCCCGGCGCGGGTGCGGGCATGGAGCGCTCACAGAGCCGTCTCAGCCTGTCCGCCTCCTTCGAGGCGCTCGCCATCTACTTCCCGTGCATGAACTCCTTCGACGATGAGGACGCAGGTGAGCGCGCCTCGGTCCACCCACCCCGGGAGGCTGTCCCGGGATACAGATGCCTGGGACCCTCGGGGACCCGGGGCGCTTGGGAGAGGCAACTACTGTCTCCACTGTACTACCGGTCCCGCCCGGATAGGTATCCAGGGGTCCTTTCCACTCCCTTGGGACCCCCAGGGATCTAGGATAAGTGCTGGTCCTGCCCCTCCGCCCCAGGAACCCGTTGATCATCTGCACGCGTCCTTCTCGCGCAGGTGGGCCCTTGGGTCGCCTGGACTCAACTCTTCCTATTTATGTGTACCTACAGGACTCCCCGGCGACCCGACTTGCCACCACCTTAGTCTAGTATATGGCCCCTATCAGATCTTAGGGTTTAGGCCGCCTCACCCCTGGGCTTCCGACGTGCCTCCCTGCCGTCTGTTGGAGGTGGTATGCAAACCTTACCTCTCTGAGGTCTTTGTCTTAGCTACATCCGGAGGCTCCCCGCTTAAGACCCCTGTTCAGAGGCCAAAGCCTTGAGTGCCCCTGTTTGTCTCTCGTTCCCTTCCCCCACAGGCTGAGGCTCCAGACTCTCTTCAGATTGGGGCGGGCCGCACAGAACTGGCCCGGTGTCTGCTGGCCTTTCCTCTTTCCTCCCCAGGGAGGTGTAAGGCAGCGTAAGTGCTAACTACACCAGCGCACCTTCCAATGTGTGCCCCTGACTCGGGTGCCCTTGTCCCTAGAGTACCCTTTCTGGATGGGCTGAACCCAGCTACCAACCCGCAACTCAAACCTTCTGCTCCTAGGCCTAGAAAAACAAGAAAACCAAACCAAACAAACCAAAACCAAACCTTCCCCTTCCCATGGCAGCCACTGCTCAGGGGTGGGGAGGAAACCAGCTCTCCGATCCTGGGACCAGGCAGAGGGTACAGAAAGCTGTGAGTTTGGTTTTGGGGTAAAGCAGGGAATCCAACAACAGGTGGGGTACCTTGAAGATTTGGGTGAGAGGTCCTCCAAAGAGTGCCAAGACTAGGAGTTGGAGTGAGATTCCAATCTTTATTCCTTTATTCCATAGCTGTGACCTTGGACAAGTCATGTCATCGGGAGCCTCAGTTTCTTCACCTGCAAAATGCAGGTGACGCCGCCTCAGAGATGAGGCTCCGTGTGGTGGGAGGGTGGAGTGAAACGGTTCTCGAACTGATAATTTGAGTGTTTGAAGTCGATGAGGGGCGGGGAAGAGGAGTGTGTATATGTGTTGGAACAAGTGGGTTCGATACTGATTAAAACACGAATTTTCTCTCAAAAGAAAAAAAAAGCATGTATGCATTACCCCAGAATTTTGCTGCACTATTTAAGGAATTCAAGAGCTCAGCTTTCAACTCCCTGCTGGCTGGAGCTTTCTGCCTGGGTTCTGTTATGTGGCAGAGTGGTGGGTCATGGGTGCTCACCTGCGGGTGACCGATGGGGAAGGGAAAGCTCCCCAGAGTCTGTGGGTGCTGAGGTAGTGGTAACAGTTGAGGCCGACCCCTGAGAGAATTTTCTACTACCCTGGAGGCAGGAGTTGGGGGTGAAGATGGTTGTGACACATTCAGCCTAGGTACTCGCTGTCTAACACATCAAACAACCGAGGCCCAGGAGCTCAGCTTCTCCCCTGATATAGCTGAGGAATGTTGTATTATTATTCTAGACAGGACCAGGTGAGGTGGAATTGGGGAGGGGTCCCCAATGTGGTGACCTCTACAGCAGCTAACTCAGAGAAGGAGGAAATCAGGCTCGCTGTAGGGATGGGGTGGCGAGGCGGGGGGGTGGGAGGGTCTTGGAGCCCCTGTGGAGGGAGCAGGCTTCCAGCCCTGAAAGGATGTCAGGTTGCTCTCCTAAAGTTCAGAAGGCTGCTTACTTGGGTCTCAAGAGGCAAGCTGGGCAGGAGCCCGGGAGTGTGGGAGCATCCGAGACAGGCATGGTTTGGTTTTTCTCCAATCATGCTGCAGACTGTGGGTCAGGGATCTTGGCTCCTACTGCAAGACTCTCTCTAGGCTTCACTTGAGTCAAGGACAGCTTCGCTGAGAGCATTAACAGTAGATCTAAATGCCAGTCTAATTTCCCCCTTCCTAAGTGAGTTTCTTTAAATCCTGTGTTTCACTCGTAAGAGACCATGTTCAGCCCTCCTAGGGCCCAAATCCACAGGGTGGGGATTGTGTATCTGTGAGAATGTGTGTGAATGACTGAAGCCCTTGTGTGTGTGTGCGTGTGTGTGTGTGTGTGTGTGTGTAAAACCCAAGGTCATCTGGTGTCTCCTGCCCAAAGTTGAGAGCAGAACCAGGTTTCCAGCTCTCCTCAGAACACCAGTGGCTTCTCTTTCTGGAGGAGGGTTTTTAAAAAGCCAGATCTCACAGTGAAGAAAATGGTTCCCAGGTGAGAAGGCCTTGGGGAGCGGTTGGCAGCCCAGGGCTCGGCTCGGGCATCTCAGGCCACCTGCTCATGCCTAAGGCTGTCTCGAGCTTGGGAAGGAGGAGGAGAAAGTCTGCTTTCATATCTGGAAGAATAATGAGGGGCTGGTGAGAGTTGGAAGTAAGAACCATTGTCCTGATGCTTCATTTCTCTTGATCTCATTCATTCATTTCCTCTTATCTTGGGCCTCTTTCCTTTAGAACAGTACTGAGCTGAGCTAACATCTAAAGGCAGTTGGAATAGGTTCTGGGGTCCTGCACTGGGATTGGCTTAGCCAGAGGAGGCCAGCTCAGACTTGACTCCTCCTGACTTCCTCCCCTCTCCCACCTGCCCCTTTCACCGCCAGTCTGTCCTTGGTGGCTTCATTTCTGAAGTGTGTGTCTGACAGGCTACGTTCTCATCTGGGAGCCTCCCGTTTGTTGCTGTTTGTGACCCATGTTGAGATATCTTTTCCCATCCCTTAGATTAGGCCAGAGACATCTTCAAGGCTCTCATGCTGTCTCCAGCTAGCTCCCTGAGTCATAGGCTGAGGAGGAGACTCTTCATCTGGGCTTTAAATGGGACAGATCACATCCCTGCTTTGGACTTAGGAGTGTTGGGCAGTGGGGTAAGGAGAAGAAGCTGCCTTCTCTTCCCGTGTCTTTCCAACACCCTTGAGCCCAAGGAAAGGACCACTGCAGGCTTGCTTCAGTGCCTGTCAAGAGGAATCTTCCCTCGTGTGTTCCGCGTGCATATCTTACATTGCTGCTGCCTTGCCTTGTTCCCAAGGACGCTAGGGCTTTAGCGAGGAGACTTGGGTACTGATGTCCATGTCTTTGTTGCTCAGTCTTACTGGCCATGGGTTTGCAACTAGGGTGGGAAGGAGCTAGACATGTGACCTTCTTCTCACCTACATGAGGGAGAACACAGTAGTGCTCCCAGTTAGATTCCATCGGGTCAATGTTTTTAAATTACTGTCATATGCTGCATGTCTTTCTAGGCAGTTATTTTAATCTTTCCTCATAATACCCTCATAAAATTAATATCCTTTTTTAACGCCCCCATTTTCTGATAAGAAAACTGAGGTCTAGGCAGAGTAATTCATTCAAGGTCATTTAGCCAGGAAGTGAGGGAGTTAGGGTTTAAATCTGGGAAAATGATCCAAACACACTTGTTTTTAATCATGCTGCTTGCTGTGCAATGGTACCTGGCATGAAGTGGGCTTCAATACATTCTAGTGTTGGTCTGTCTCATTAACAAATGAGAGTTGTCTCTGAGCATGGCCATGGAGAAGACTCCTGTGCATTTGGGCAAAAAAAAAAAAAAAATCCTGCCTTTCATAACGTTAGCTGTCATCATTTTAATAGACTAATTTAGTTGCATCGTAGTTTACTCAGGTAGAGCTGGGCTCACCTTCTTGGAAGTGCCTAAAGGGTGGGTATCTCAGGGGACTCGCAAGCCAAAGGAAGGTAGGAAGCAGCCTGGCTTCTCATTTCCCTCCTCTTTCTAATGAGTTTGTGTGTAGCACATCCCCAGGCCAGTTTCCTGGGGGTATAGTTGGGAACAGGGGTCTATCCCCCTTTCTAGTAGATACCAAAAAAAGTTGTTTTTTCAGGGTCTGGACCTGAGGCTAGTGTCCCTAAGCCTGACCAAGTGATTTGGCGTCTAGCTCTCCCCCGCCCGCCCAGGAGAAGGGCGGAGAAGCTGGAGGAGCCAGCTCTGATTTGCCCATAGGATGGATGCTTCGATCCAGCTCAGGGAGGAAGTTACCATGGCAACACCAGCCGGCTACCAGTCCCTCTTCTAGCAGTTAAGGCCACATCTCTGGGCTGGAATGCCTTTCATAGCACCTCCCTCTTCCGCTCAGACCAAATCTTTTTGAGGGGAGCATGGTGGGTGGGATCCACAAACTAGTACCGCAGCCCTCATCCCCACCCCCGCTTTTGAACAGAGGGGAAATGGAGGTGGTTGTTTGAGTTACTTCGAGGTTGTGAAGCCACCCATTTCCTGCCAGACAGATCTTGGCAGGAGGAATCAGGGTTCCAGTTCCTGCCAGCACCCCCAGGCACCTGGAATGACCACACTGAAATCTCACCCTCCCTCCCAATTTTACAGGATTTGGCGGAGTTTTCATTCCCAGGCCAAGTGCTAACTTTTGTCCTTGAAATTTGACCCGAGCTTCATCTGGGAAACGAAATGTCCTACAAAATGCTCCTTCCCCTAGAAATGGTGGGAACAGAGTGAGCCCTGCAGCTCCAGAAGGGGGGCTGGGCTGTGGACATGATACAGGGAGGCTCCAGTCTAGCATATCTTCCCGGGGGGGGGGGGCGGGCACCTTAAAGCTTGAGTCTCGGCTCTGGAGCCTCCTCTACCTCCCTCACCTCCATCACCCCAGGGGAGGTTACAGCCTGTGTCCCTTTTCTTTTCTGCCATCTCTTACCCACACCCCAGCTTACCACCTAGAACTGTAATCTCCTTGTTTGTTTTTGAGAAAGGGTCTCACTAAGTAGCCCGAGCTGGCCAGGCATTCACTGTGTAGCCCAGGCTTTCCTCAAATGTGTGACCCTTCTGCCTCAGCTTCCAGAGCACTTGGATTACAGGTCTGTACTGCCACACCCAGCTCCGTAATCGTCTGTAAGTCTGGGAGCTGGGCAGAATTCTTCTTGATGGGGAAACCTGAAGCCTTTTAGTGTATCAAGCCGAGTGCCTTTGTAGTTCAAGTTGAGCTATAAGGTGAGCGTGTAGACCAGGGCACTTGCAGCATGTTATCCTGAAGGAATCATCTCAGGAAAGCCAGGTGCAAGGACACACACACACACACACACACACACACACACACACACACACGGACGCACACGTGTACTGCTGCTAGGGTTTGCTCTGACCCCCAGAGCTCTTTTCTTCAGTGCCCTGCTTGGGCTCCAACTTTCTTGGTTTGCAGCTGTCCTCCACTCCTCCGCCATCCCCACTAGGTGGGGAAGGAAAGATTCATCTAGTTGGTTCCCTTCGGAGCATGAGGCCCTGCCCCCTCCTTGCCACTCTCCAGTGCTCTGGCTGGAAGCAGAGTTGGGGGCAGTTGGACTGGGCAGGAAAGTGGAACTGGAAGGCAGCACCCCCACCCCAGCTGCTTTTCTACCCCACAGCCATGGCCAGCATACCCTTGAAAAGCTAGCGGGGGAACGCCCCTTCCGTTCTCGGGGCCACACCAGTCACTGTCTTCGTGAAAAGATCCTAGAACTTGAATTTGACTCCATGACCCGTGGCCTCGAGCAAATCCCTTCCGCTTCCTGAGTTCAGGGTTCGAGGAGGGCTAATGATCTTGGTCAGAGCGTCTCTCAGGATGGTTTAAAATAAAATATCTGAAGGGCTTCCTTGGTAGTGTCCACTGCTTTCCACGATCTCATGAATTTCTGTATCAACTGAGGTGCTGGCTGCTGCTACATTCATGTCCATTTTACGGATGCCAAATCCTAGTCAGCGGGGGCCATCCACGGATGGTGATCTCAGCCCAGCCGTGCTTGCCTGGAGGCTGCCTTCCAGCTCTGGAGATGAATTCCCTTGTGGGAAGGGGCTGTCACAAGAGCAAATGACAAAGGCCAGGGTACTGGGGCCTGTTTGGCTTATGTAAGCACTCCAGGGACTGGTAGCCTGCTACAGACCACCGTTCCTGGATGGTCCCCATGAGTTGGCCAGCAGCAGCTGTGGCTGTGTGACCTCCTTGAAGGATCCAGTTGTCTGCCCTGGCCCTGAGGGCCCAGCCGTCACCTGCCTCTTCAGAACGATGTAGGCCAGGACTAGATTATATTTAACGCTGTGCTATTTCTACTTGACAGCTCTAGAGCACCACTCCCCTCCTCCCTCCTCCTTCCTCCTTCCTCCCCCCTCCCCTTCTGATTCACTTGGAAACTGATGTCAGCGCCTTATTCTTAGCCCCCGTAATTGTAACTGCATTGAGCAGCGCGTACTTCATTAACAGTTTCTGCGGTGGGGGAGTGAGAGGGCTGGGTGCCTGGGCAGGGACACAGGTGGAGGTGGGGACAGGGGAGGCACTGCCGGGACCCTGGCTAGCTGCCTGCTTTAGGTGGACCAAACTGGGTGGGTTCCAGGCCTGGCTTTCTAAGACAAGCTGTCCTGAAAGGACCGTTGGAAAGTAGTGGGTGGTCCGTTCTCCTCACTAGGCAAAGAAGGAAACTGAGGCTCAGGTGGGCTGGAGTGGCTTGCCAAGGTCACATGTTAATGGTCCAGAGTTTTGACTGTTGAGCTTTTTGGCCTTTATTCATTAAGTTATTCAGTGCCAAACTACATTCTAGGTGCTAGAGATGTATTGGGAATGAGTCAGACATGGTTTCTGCTCTAATATGGGAGCTGTGTCCTGGCCTGAGGCATATAGACAGTAACTATGTAATCAATTGAAAATACATATTTTCAGATTGTGTTAAGTGATGAGCGAGGAGATAACACCAAGTTGTCAGGGAAAACTGAGGCGCAGTGACAGCAGGGTTGAAGCCTAAATGACAGAGTCCAGCTTTTCCAGGTAGGTAGTCCAGGGCAGAGGCCCTGAGGTCAGGGTGACCCAGAGAACAGAAGGCAGACAGAGGTAGGTAGCTGGTTAGGAACTGGATCTTCATTGCCTGGTAGGGAGTGATCAGAGGTATCTGGTCGGGGAACTGAGGTCTGGTGTGGAGAAAGAAGAGACCCGCCCAATGAAGGACCGAGAACGTCTCCTCAGACCCATCCTTGGGAGCAGGTGGCTGTGGCTTGAAGTGCACAGCCTGGCTACCTTGGGGCTGACGGTGGGGGGCACTGCAGAGCCAGGCAGGCCTCTTCCTGCTCATCCTACTTGCCCCTTCTTCTTCCTCACTGGACCCAGCTCCATAGCTTCTCAGGCTGACAGAACTGAGAGGGACTCTGGCGGCTTCCAGGGTGGGGAAGAGAGAGTGAGGCTGTCTGTAGACCTTTGCTTCTGTCCCTGCTTCTTTTAACTCTCGTTGACCTTGGGGACCCTGGGGCAAGTCTCTTCACCTCTCTGCACTTAACTTCTCCTCTGTAAGATGGGCCATGGTCATAGAAGACACCTCAAAGATTGCTGCAAGGGATGAATTATATAACGTACCTCTCCAAAGCTGGACACGGAGGGCTGTGGCCTTTGTGATTGTGTGTCCGGTACCCAGTTCACAGCAGGTTTTAGCAGTGGTGACTGCTGTGGTTGTCCCATCAATTTGAGCAATGAGCCCCAGGATTACCTAGGTCTGTTCACAGGCGACTGTAGACACTGCTCTGATCCAGGTTTTGTTTTGTTTTGTTTTTCGAGATGGGGCTTCTCAGTAGCTTTGGAGCTGTGGAACTCACTCCGTAGACTCGTTAGGTCTCTAACGCACAGAGATCCGCCTGCCTCTGCCTCCCTAGTGCTGGGATTAAAGGCGTGCGCCACCACTGCCTGGCAGATCCAGGGTTTCTTGTTCAGTGTGGGACAGTCCTTGAGAGCCTTGCTTCTCACCATCTCCCCACCTCTCTCTTTCTCCCTTCCCCTCTCTGTTTGTCTCTCTGTCTTGGTCTCTGTCTCTGCCTGACTCTCTGTCTGCCCATCCCTCTCTTTCTCTGGTGTGTGTGTGTGTGTGTGTGTGTGTGTGTGTGTGTATGTGTATGTACGTGTACATGTACATGAATGTGTAGAGGCCATAGGTCAACCTTAGGTGATGTAACTCAGGAACTATCTATCTTGTTTTTGAGTCAGTGTCTCTCAGTGGCTTGGAACTCAACAAGGTTGGTCAGCCATGGACCCCAGGAATCTGGCTGTCTCCACTTTCCCAGCCCAGGGATTACAAACATGTCTACTATATGTGGCTTTTTTATGCAGGTTCTGGGGCTCAAACTCAGGTTCTCATGCTTTTGTGGCAAGGACTTTAACTGCCAGAGCCATCCCCCCAGCTCAAATAAAGGCCTTTGAATGCATCCCCCATGTCTTCGGCTTCAGCGCTGGCTGTTGTCTGCAGGCCCTCTTGTTTCTTCCTGGTCTCTGAGGGCCAGAAGAACCTCAGCTGTGTGAGACTTACAGTGAGCTCCCTGGAGCCTCTGGGAAGCCCCGTGACCAAGTGATGAATGCAGCAGTGTGACTTAGAAGATGTAGCAAGCCGAGGGCTGGACTCAGGCAGCCCTGGGATCTCGGAGGGACAGGGTCCAGCACCTTTTACCAGATGAAACAGGGCACTGCCCTGTCCTTCACTGAAGGAAAGTAGGCAGGGCCATGTGTGCATACCCACAGTTCATTCGAGGACAGCCTCGACTCGGAAGAAGTAAGTCAAAGTGATCATGGGTCTAGAAACATACCGCTGCGAAGTGGTGCCAAGGGGCTGGCTGAGTCAGTTTGTTGAGATGCTTCTGAGACAGGACGGCCAGTGTCTAGGGAATGTTTAGCAGGAGGTGGACCTTGCCTAGTAATAAATTTCTTATCTGGCCCAAATACAACTCCAAAAAGCAAGACAAGGTCTGCTAGTCTGCTGGTGGGGTGTGACCATAGCAGATGGAGTGCTCTCTTGGAGGGGTGGCTTGGGTAGCAGTGACCTGGGTCTACATCGCTGCACCATGCTAGCTGTGAGTTCATTGTAGGTAACTGGCCTGGGCTTCAGTCTTGTGTGTTACAAAATGCTGCACAGAAATCGAGATCCTGTGACAGTCTGAGGCTGTCTGTACCGCACGTGGAGAAACAGAAACTGCTGCCCTTCCTGGCTTCCTGGAATGAGGCGACACACGTGCATGGCTGTCTGAAAGGCGGGGGAATGGGAGTATGCCACAGACTGGGGTGGCATTGCCTGAGCCTGGCTGGGTGATGGTTCACTGGGTGCCCCTGGAGCCTGAGAGGCTGCCTTAGGAGTCTGAACAGTCATGAATCTTGGTGTCTTCTCTGGTCATGTGTGGTTGTGTGTGTGTATTCATGTCGGTGCCCATGAGTCCTGGAAGCCAGAGGACAACTTTGGGCATTGTTCTTCGGGAACATCCATCTTATATCATTTTGTTTTTAAGTCAGAGTTTCTCGCTGGCCTGGCACTTTCCAGTTAGGCCAGGCTGGCCAAACAGTGAGCCTCAGGCACACTCCTGTCTACCCCTCCTGTACTGGGGAGGTACAAGGTTGCACCACCACCCCATGGTTTTTATGGGTGTTTTTGAGGTTACACTCAAGTCTTTACATAGAGAGCAGTGTACTGAGCCCTCTCCCCAGGTGCCCCCCAGGACTCGGTACCCCGTCTTCCAAACGAGAGCCTGTTAGTCTTCGTTTCCACAAGAGCAGAATATTCTAGAGAGAAAAGGTCTCACCCCCCACTTATTTCCCACCCCAGGTTCTTTCAGAGTTCTGCTTTAGCTGATCTTTGGTGGATGAATCATTGAATAATTTAAAAAAAATAAGCACTCAGGAGGCAGAGACAGGCAGATCTCTGAGTACAAGGCCAACCTGATCTACAGAGTAAGTTTCAGGACAGCCAGGGCTCCAAAGAAAGACTTGTCTCAAAAACAAATAAACAAAAAAACAAATTTTTAAAAAAATAATGGATTTTGGACATTTGTGTGTGCAGATTCTAAAATTAAATGTATGAAATATATCCAGAGAGAAGTGTCCTGGGCCCCCCATCACTGGATCTTCCTGCCCCTTCCAGATATGCGCACTGGCACCAGGCTTCACAACCAGGTCTGCTACTGTTGTAGATAAAAACATCTGTGTTGGAACGAGCTGAACGGCACCAAAGGCCATCAGAGAAACTCTCCACCCACCTCCCGCCGGTCCACTTCATAGCCACCATGTCAGTCTTTGGTTTTTGTTTTTATTTCTGAGACAGGGTTTCCCAGCGTAGTCCTGGTTGTTCTGGAACTCACTCTGTAGATCGGGCTGGCCTCAAACTCAGAGATCCACTTGCCTCTGCCTCCCTGAGGCATGCACCATCATGCCTAGCATCTTTCAAGGCTTCCAGTGTCTCCTTGCTTTCCTCTTATCAGATTGAATCCAATGCCTATGATGGGCTCTGTCTCTGAGCCAGGCACTGTGAAGGCTGCACAGGAGCCAGCGGACCCTGGGTCACTGAGTCAGATTTCAGGCAGAAGGTGTGGGTTTGGGTCCTGGCCCTACCGTGTGTTACCCAGCGACCATGGTGGAGTTATGTAACCACTCTGAGCCACCTGTAAAATGGGTTTATCAGGGCCCCTTCCCACTGCAAAGGTGCCGTGAGGATTGAATGAGTTGGTATTTGTCAAGAGTGGTGTGCACTAAAAGTGAGGCGTTCTAGTGCTTAGTATTACGGGGCTTTAACCCCTGAGATTGACCCTGGCTATCTTGGATAAGGACCAGCGAGGCATCCTCATTTGTCCAAAGTCTCCCAGCAGGTAGCTAAGAAAGCCAGAAACAGTGCCAGTGTTCCCATACTCGTGACTCAGCCTTCCCTGACCCCAGATGTGCCATGTACTATGATGGATGGACCCTGCTGGCACCTTAGGCTTCAAGTCTGTACCATACATTTCCAGCACGCAATGTTCCTGGAAAATGCCACTTGCAGTCCCCTGGGGACCCGGTGGGAGGATGTGTCACTGATTGGGACCTGCCATGGAAATTAATTAGAGCCTCAGAGCATGTCTTGAGGAACATACTTCTTATGCCTGAGTCCAACACCATGCTGGACCAGGAGTCTCTAAGGCCTCCTGAGCCTGGGCTAGGCCACCCTCAAGTTCCCTGACTCCAGGATACCCCGGATCAGTGGATACCTGGGTGGGTATCAGTGCTGGAGAGGAGGGAACCCTCAAACTGGGAGTCTCTCGCAAGGGAAGATTTTGCACATGGATGATATTTAGGGTCCTCGGGGTTGTCTCAGGCGGAAAGCAATATCGAGGCCATGCAAACTCTCCCTCCTACTTCACAACTTAACCCGAACTTTGGGTTTGGCTGAACATAGGTATGAGTCATGGCAGAGAGGCCTATGGGATGAGCAAGGAACACAGGAGCCACCATGGGCGTCCGACTGCTTGTGCCCAGAGTGGTAGCATCTGAAACCAGCTTTCTGACCCCCTGTGTTAATAGCCTTCCAACTGGGGAGCAGATATAACTTCCAGGGCCAGGCAGTTCCCATCGGCCAAAGGCGGGGCTTTAAAGTTAGGCCAGCCACTTAGGGGATGAGGGTGGTGCTTGGTAAAAGGGTATATCCAGGGTGCTGACGGGGCCCAGACATCTGCAGTCAGGGAACTCTGTCTAGAGTAGGGGAAGCTGATGAGCCAGCTCTGTACTGACCCATGCCTAGGCAATGGCATGTCGCCTGTTCATAATTCTGCGAGGTAGGCCTGGTTATCTCAAGAGGTCCACTTACAAAATGAGTCTATGGCTTGACTCCTGTCTTGGCCAGGGCTGTCCACCTCATGAGAGCCGGAGCCCAAGTCTGAACCCATCCCAGTGGTCTCCTCCGCCTTCAGTATTGCATTTCCAGTTCTTCCAGAACATATATGTGTATCCGATGCTTCCCAAGGCTTCTTTCCCAGTGCCATCTCGGAGACCATCTGCCTTGACTTCCTCTTTGCATCTTCCAGGCACAGAGTCCTCCAGGCTGAAAAGGGATTTCAAGCTTCTCAATCTCATGGTGTCCCATGGAACCGTGGTCTGAACTGGAGAAGTGGGCAGGCTGCCTGGGGGGGATGTGACAGTTTGCAGGGAAGCCGATCTGTCCTAGGGTGACCTGGGTTTGAGATCTCATTTCTACCAGTTTGTAGGTTGGATGACCCCGGGGCTTGTCATTCTCCTCTTGAACCCTGGTTTCCTCATTGGCTGAACAGTGTGTGGCTCTAAAGCAGCAGCTAACCTGAGAGCTCAGGATGCTGCGTGAACCCATCTGACTCGGGTTCGTCCATGGCGGAGAAGCTGAGAAAAGAAACAGCGATGGCCTCTGTGTTTGTGGAAGAAGCAATGTATGCCCAGGGACAGCCTCAGTTTAGGGGTGCTCTGCAGAAGGGGCACAACAGGGCTTACCCTGCTGTCCGTGTTTGGGTTTCCTCAGATGCAGACTGAGGTGAGGGTTCAAACTCAAGCCGCAGAGGAACCTCGCTCGTGAAGCTACTGTTTTTTTTCTGAGTTGAAAGTCAAATAGTGATTGTGTGTTTTTCATAGAGTTGACAAAAGTGGTCTGTGATGCCCGGGAGGGACGTGAGAAAGTGAGACAGGGGAGAAGCCAGACACAGCACGTCTTTAGGCTGGTGACCTCTGAGTGAGGGGGACTGGAGGTTAGCCTGGCTGGACACTCTGGGGATACTCTCTGGGGCTATTCTGTGAGAGGCCATACAGCCGCGATACGTTGGTCTTTTCAGGTCCTGGATCTCTGTTGCAACTTTTCAGCTCTACAGATTGTATGCAAATGAACAAATACTGGGTCCTAATAAAGCTTTATTGACAGGTGAACTCAGACTAAGGGCTATATCTTGAGAACTCCATCAGTAGAAGGCACACTTGAACAAAGGAACTGGGTTGTTTATGTTTCAGTTTCCTTAGTAATGGGAGCAGGGGTGGGTGCCGAGAGCGGATCATCGTCATCATTTTCAGCAGAATGGGGGGGGGGAATAACCCTCCGGCAAAGAAATGCAGGTGCTGGTAGAAGAGGTCAGGATAGGGGAGTGAACCCCGGGATTGGCAACAGCTCACTGTAGCTAGGGGTGTGGCTTGCTTGACCACTAGAAGGCAGTGTGGAGAGAAGGCTGAAGGATGAACAGAACATCAAGAGCATGGGGGGGGGGGCTTATTACCTCACAATTCTGCCCTTAGCAAGCACATGACAGGGCTTATTACCTCACAGTTCTGTTGCTCTCTGGCACAAATGGCGTCTCCACACCTGATGCTGCTTGGCTTCGTTGCTTTCCACACTCTGGACGGAACCCAGGAGCATGCATATGCTAAGGAAGCTCTCTTCCAGGGAGCTCTTTCCCCAACCCCAGTAGATGATCTTGTTCTAGCTTTCCTCTTCTGTGCCTCTACTGGCTGTCCGCTCCTGGGGTGCCTCTCCCTCCTCTGGGAAGTGCTGCCGGAGTCCTCCGCTTGCACTGTGTGTTCCCATGGCCCTCTGCTTTTCTCATTCTCCAGGGACTTGTGTGATCCTGTGTCCCACCCGGGCCACTGGTTTAGGACAGGCAGTTCTGGCTCCCGAACCTTTTCCTCCCTTCCTAGTACCTCGTTCCTCCCTTTCTTTCTCTAGTGGCTGCTGTTGCCAGGCTCCGTTCTGGGAATCCAAGTCAAGTTCCCTCTCATTGTCTTCATGGAGTGATTTTTTTTTGGGTTGATATTGGACAAGACAAGGAAACAGCAGATGAGTCTGTCACTCCAGTGGTAAGAGCCAGGCGAGACATGGCCGGAAAAGGCCATGGCAAGGGAGCTGACCCTGAGAAGGACAGAGGGGACAGCTAAGATGGGACCTGGGGCATGAGTACAGTTGACCTTGTGCGGCAGCAGAGGGTTAAAGTGGACAGGAGGCCGCTGTGACAAGCTCCGATAGACAGGTATGGGGACACAGGTGGAGTCCTGGAGTCTCCAGTCTGTGTGGTTGTTCTGCCCATCCCACTCTGTCCCTGTCCCTCTGACTGTCTCAGGCACACACACACATACACACACACACACACACACACACACACACACACACACACACACACACATATTAACCTAAGGTCTGTCCACGATAGAACTATAAGTAGATTTTGCTCTCCAGTTGTGTCTTTCAGAAGTTCTCCAATAAGATGGGGCATGGTAAAAACCAAGGGCTTCAGAGTCAGGAACCCCAGCCCGACCCCCACTGGTAATCGGGGACCTTAACTATGTTATTTGCGGCTCCCAGGAGATTGTCTTTCTTGCTGTAGAAGGGGACAATGCTGATTAGCCCCCACACATGGAGCCCATCACCTCACTAGCTCAGTGAAGCCCCATGGTGTCCTAAGGAGGATTGATGATGTCATGTTACAGATGAGAAGATGGAGACCCAGGATGGTCACAGAGGCCACCCAAGGTCACACAGCAGGGGTCAGAGACAGGGTTCCTGGAGTCTGACCTTAGCTTCTTGGCTTTGCTGCCATCTCGTAGGTTAGGGGTAAGAGAGAGGAGCCTTCACCCAGTGAGACCTAGGGCTCAGGAAACATTAGCTCTTGTCATGGTCGGCAGCTGTCAAGGACCCTGAAGTTGGAAGAGGGCTGGGTCTTTTGAAAGCCCAGAGGAAGGACTATGTGGCTGGTGGAGTGGCACATTGGGTCGTATGTCATTGTCATCCCTTGCACCTGAACTTCAGGGCAGCTGGAGGCATTGTTGTCTGTTTAGCAGGTATGGGACATGACGCTCAGACATGGGGTTTGCAGATATTCAGAGACCTCTTTGGCTTCACAGGGCAGAGTGGAGACAAAGGGGAGGGTGGGTCCCTTTGCACATAGTGATTCTTCTCACACGGATGGGCCCTGGCCCAGGCCTGTGATGGGCCGATGTCCAAGCTGCTGCGTAGGCCAGCGCACCGGAGGGAAGGCAGGAGTGTATCACCAGGCTGGTCTGGTGATGCTCGGAGGCAGGGAAGTGCAGCTGGAAGGCAGAAACAAATTACTCTCCCAGAGCCGAGGCCGGGCCAGTTCCTGCCGGGTTACATTATTAAATTTGTAATCTTCGTTCTAATACTTTCCAGCCGTGAATAAGAGCCAAATTTAAAATGCCGGCTTTACATTTCTGGAAGGGGGGTTCTTTGTTGAGAGCTTTTGAAACCCGTAATTTCTCTCCAGAGGTGACTGTCTAAGTCTTTTTTAAAAAATTAAAATAATAATAAAAAAAAGGAAAACTATTCTTTAGTTAAAGGTTGAAGCTAGAGGGGTTGACCCCGGCTGTATGTCTCCAGCCCCGGGAAGGGCTCAGCATCAGGCCAGACCTGCAGAGGCTTAGGTCTGTCATAGAATTTGAACTCCCAGATTTGGGCTTTGTGGGAGAAGAGAGTGAGAAAACCTTCAGGCTTACCTCCCCCTTCCCCCCAGGAGGTGTCAGATCTCTAGATTTGTAAGAGAGTTTGGTAAAAACTGAGTCACCATCTCAAAAGGATCAGCCACTGTTCCCGTGACCTGCAGGTGGCTACTGGTGGCCCTGGTTTTCTTACCACCTTAGTCCCGATTTTTCAGAGTTGCCAGACTCCCTGGTTGCTTCTGTCTGACCCTCTTCCAGCCAAGACCTATCTCATGGGTATGAGGAACCTTAGAAAGAGTAGCGCCACCCAGCTGGTCTTTTCATGCTGGGGATCCCAGAATTCCTGACTTATGCAGCCATGAACAAGTGGGGTCTATTCAGATCCCTTCCCTGTGTTCATCCAACTGAGGGCAGACTCCACCACTGGTGACCTGACCAGTGACCTTGAAGCTGTCCTTTGTGTAGGTGAAGACAGCACACAGGTGTGCAGTCGGGGCTGGGAGTGGCGAGCAGGGGTGGGCTATGGCTGAAATCTAGCACCCTCCGCTCTGCGGATTCTAAATCTGAACCTGCCCCAGCCTTCAAGGTCATTATGAAGACATATTTCTCAGAATAGAAGGAGGGGACATATTTTATTTAGTAGCCCTGATTTATAACTTTTAAATATTTAGAATAAGTATGAGAGCCTCGTTTGTATCCCTGCCAGAGCCGTACATATTAGGGGCCTTTACATCATCTTTTGATCTAAGAGTGAAAAAATCTGCTTGGCTCATCCACCCTTGTGACCCACGTCATGGGCTCAGGTGCAGGAGCCTGGCTTAGACGGCACTTCTGTGCCCATCGGAAAACAGTGTCTTTTCTCACACCCCGAGGCACTTCCTCCAGGAGGGCGAGTTGGAGAAAGAACCCCTCAGTCCAGTATCTGCAGGATATGCTCTGTGAGCAATGCCTCACCTCTGCCATTGCCACCCTCCCCGAGGCACCTTGGTTCAGGGCACAGCCTTCCTGAGAGTTCCCAGCATCCTCTCAGACCAGAGCCAGGGAGGAGCCATCGTCAGGACCCAAAGGGAAAGTGTTGACATTCCGGGATCCAGAACTGTTCTCAGTGTTGAAGTCATCCTCGTCCTAACGGATGTGTCTGCCAGATACTCCGAGCACTTCAGCCCCTATCGAAGCACCAGGCTGGGAGGAGAATACTATACTGCAGCTGACACCGCAGATGGAGAAACCGAGGCACAGAAAGGGCAGGCTTGCATTTGGCTCAGGATCGTTCAGTAGTAATTTCAGATCCACATCTGCCTGCTCCTTGAATCTGTTAGTCTAGCCTCTGTCCTATACTGCCTTTTAAAAAAAAGCTTTTGTTTTCTTTACATTTATCTGCTGATCTTGTATATGGGAGCGGGCATGGCACAGTGTGTTCATGGAGTCAGAGGACAACTTGCAGGGGCTGGTTCTCTCCTACTGTGTAAGTTCCAGGGATCACACTGAGGTTGTCACACCAGGTCACCTTTCATTGACGCAGCCAATGGTCACTGGCACTTGTTTCTGTGTGCTGGATCCTTGTTGCTATGGATCCAGGACCTTCTACTGCCCAGGGCAAAGACAACAGGTCAGATAACTCAGGGCATGGCCAAGGGGATGTTCCATTGAGCGTAGGATGCTGAGAGCCACTGTGGTTCAGAAGAAGGTGCTTACTAGCTGCAAGACGCCCAGGCTTAGGCACAGGATAGCCTTTCTGAGAACAAAGTAATTACATTATTTATGCCTGTTGGGAGCAAAGTAGGTACAGTAGAAAGTGGATACAGGGAAGAGGGGTGGCATGGGTGGGCTGGAGAAGGCCCCAGAGTTTTGCTCAGTAACGGCCTTCGTGGAGACCAGAATTACATCGTTATCTTCAGATCTTGCTGGTCGGATGAGATGGGTGGGACTTAACTTCCACCTTCACCATCCTTCAGAGAACAGGGCTGGAGAGAGGAAGAGCCAGTCCTTCACACACTTCCAGTGGGCTGGGTTGGACCTCGGCCCTGAGCACCTCAGGCTGTGATCTTGTCCCGGCACAGGGTACCTTTCATTCCCATTTATCATCTTAACTTTTGCATGTGTGTGTGTGAGTGTGTGTGTGTAGGGGTGTTGCACCCTGTTTGTGAATGTCTCTACATTCAGAGTTGATATCAGATGTCTGTTCTCCAAAGTTACTTTTTGAGGCAGGGTCTCTCATTGAATGCAGCACTTACTGATTGGACTTGACAGGCTAGCCAGGAAGCTCCATCCTGGGCCCACTTCCCCAGGGCTGAGGTTACAAGTGCTCGCCACCACATCTGCCTTCTACACGCCTGCACTGGAGGCACTTGGCGGAGTTACCTCCCCAGCTCCACATTTTGTTGTTGTTTTTATTTTGTTTTTTTGAGACAGGGTTTCTCAGTGTAGCCCAGGCTGTCTTGGGACTCGCTCTGTAGACCAGGCTGGCCTCGAACTCACAGAGATCCTCCTGCCTCTGCCTCCCAAGTGCTGGGATTAAAGGCGTGCACCAGTGCCGTCCGGCTCCCAGCTCCACATGTTAGCCTTGCTTATAAACACGTTATGAACACATACATGTACCATCCCCACTGGCATTTCCTGCATACACACTGCACTATCAGGTGCTGTGCTGAGGTTTCATGGGTGTTCCTTGTGTGCCCAGGGTCTGGGGCTGCACGTGTAGCAGATATAGACACCTATACTGGCTTCCCCGGGTCTCACATGCTCAGGCAATGCAGCGTGTGGTCATAGTGGAAACTTGGGGAGAACACAGAAAAGGCAGATAAAAAGAAAATAAAAACAATTCCCAGAGCTGAGTTTAAGCTCCCGAAATATGTATGGGGGCCAAAAAGAAGCCAGGTGTGATAGCACATGTGTGTTATCCTGGTACTGAGGAAACAGACACTCCAATTCCTGGGGCTCAGCGGCCGGCCTGCCCAACCCACTGTGAGTTCCAGGCCCCTGAGAGATCCTGTCTGAAAACACAAGGTGGGCAGCTCCTGAGGAATGATTACACCTGAGTTTGACCTCAGGCCTCCATGCTCTCTCTCTCTCTCTCTCCAAACAGACAGAGACAGAGAGAGACAGAGAGAGGATGTGTGTGCAGGAAGATGCACTTAAACCAAAGCAGGTTTATACTATGATGCTGTTTTGTGAGCTGGAGCCACCAGCGTTCACAAATCACCTCAAAAGGACCTTCACAGGCTGGCCTCCCTCGGATTTCTAGGATCAGGTCTAGAACTGAATGCTGTTGGCCACGAGCTTATCCAAGCTGAACAGGGACAGCACAGCTCATACAACTCAGCCTGATGGGCCATGGCGCGTATCTATCCCTGCTTTTCCAGTCTTTTTCCTGTAAAACCAATCAGCAAATAAAACGGAAAACTGAGAGCCCTCCCCGGGATTTTATTCTATGCCTGGCCCTGCATTTCAATGCAGAAGCAGAAGGCTTGTGAGCTATAAATAGCCCCAGCCTCTTCTACACAGTGGCAGGAAGCATTTGTAGGTTGTCTCCTCCCAACCTGGTGACCTGGATTACTTCCTCCCTGCAGTGGCTGCGTCCCTTACTGCCTCCTGTCTGTCCGGCGTGGAGCAGAGAGGGCCCTGTTTGTGAGTAGTTCATGAGCATCTACACAGGGCCACACCCTCTGGGATGGGTACACAGGCTGTGGTAATAACCCTATCTTAGCCTTCCAAGGCAGGGGGCGGGTAGATGTAGACACAGTGGTCCACGGAGGAGACCCCTTCTGGTGTGGAAGTTCAGTGAGAAGCTTCCTGACTCTGGGAAGTGGGGAGGGGGTGTTTCCTGGAGGAGCCTCGGGAGGAGGCAGCCTGGGAGAAGGAGCTGATGGATCATTGATCATGCTGGATACAGTCCTGTACAGACCAACTCTTCTCTGTTACTAAACAGACTATGCATAGTGAGAGTGGGCACTGTGTTTTTTGGGCTGGTGGTTCCGAAGACTTCTGGAATCCAGTAGTCTTAGGTGAGGGGGCGTGCCCTTCTTTTACTGGTCCTTGATTCCATGTTTTTCTGGATTCCCAGCTCAACCTAGACACTCAATCAAATATCTTTATGAAGCCTGGAAACTCATTGTCTTGTACGCACCCTGGTGATGCTTGTGTTCAGCCACACTGGGGATTTAATATGCTGTCCGATCTCCATCCAGGAACCACAGCTCAGTTCCTGGTTTCTCTGATGAATGGGGGCATAGTCTCTCTTGGAGGCCTCCAGTGGTAGGACAGGGAGTTCACAGCCTCTTGGGGCTCCTGCTCCACCAACAGGCAGCTTCTTCTTGTATCCAAAGTCCCCTGAACCATTAGTCCTGACACATGACGACATGGCTAATCCAGCATGCATAGTGGAGACTTTTGTTATCCACAAAATAACTACTTTGGGAAGCAAAAAACCCAAAACAAAACATGGATTTCAAATACAGTCAGACCTGAGTTCAAGCATCTCCCTTCTTTATTATTGTCCTACCCTATAGGTTGTGTCCTTGTCCTCTTTGTATCTTAGTGTCTACATGAGTAACCTAAGGGACGTGTGCTTCTTAATGGTCAGGTCACTGGAAAGATTAAGCTGGTGTGTGTGAGCAGCCAGCTCTATCATTTCTATTATGGAGGACATTTGAATGGTGAAATCAATATCCAAGAAGTTTTTATTGAGTGCTTAGTGTGTGAGCAGCCTAACCCTGGGTGATGGGAACATTGCGAGCAAGTTGACAAATGGCTGCCGGAAGTGTCAGCATGGTGAGTCCCACTTTGTCATCGTCATGACGGTGGGGTGGGTAGTACAGTGTTATTCATGAGAAGACACAGACCAGGTAGTGGTGCACACATGCAGCCCCAGCACTTGGGAAGTGGAGGACCAGGAGTTAAAGGCCAACCTGCGATACACAAGACCCCGTCTCAACAAAACAAAGTAAACGAGTGAGATGGGGGAAGAGAACAGTGAGAAAGTTGGGGTGAGGGGTGGGTTCTAAAATCCACCCAGCTGGCAAGCTGGGGAATTCTGGCTCACGTCTTCCACGTCTTTCTCTCCTTTTCTTTAGCTTCATCAGATTCCTCCCAACAGTCCTTAAGGGAAGGGAGGAAGGAAGGGGGCTGGCAGATCATTTTGCACTGGATACAGGGACTTCCTCAGTCTCAACCTACATCGTTTTAGCCCCGTCCTTCGGTTCCCTTTCTCTGCCACGATCCCGGCTTCCCTGCTCCTGGCTCGCTTCCCTTGCCAATCTAAGTCTTGACACCTGGAAGCCCCGGTGTTTATGAAATGCATATATTCAGTTCATAACCTTGAACCTCACGGAGTTTTATACAAGTGGTGTCATGGGTGCCTGTCTTTTGTCCTTTGGGGGAAATCAGGACTATTCTCCGGGGGAAAACAACTCTCAATAGACTTTCAAGGGAGTCCACAGAATTAAGAGCACAGAAATGTGTGCTCTCGGTTTATATGGAATGGGACTGGGTGTGCTAGAGGAGGACACGGTGCTCCGGTCCCGGCCGCTGGTGTCCCTACCCCAACTCCTCTGAATGCAGGCAACGAAAGCCTTGTTGAGCCTCATTCACGCATCTATGAAGTAAGCATAAGACCCAGAATGTAGGGTTGCTTTTCCCCTCATCACACTGTCATCGCTGCCAAGGTCATCATCGCTGCCAAGGTCATCAATGCTGTCAAGGTCATCATCGTTGCCGTCAGTCAGGCCTCCAGCCTGGAGGTCCTGTCTTCCACACCGTGCCTTCTCTCACCTTTCCTGCAGCTGTACACGTTTATTTTATTGTTTAGCTATGTGTATGCACGTGTGTCTGTGTGGGGGTATGTGCACATGTGTGCAGGCGCCTGTGTCGACCAGATGAGGGTGTCACATCCCCCGGAGTTACTGGCAGTTCTGAGCTGCTTAATGTGGGGACCAAACTTAGAACTTCTGCAAGAACAGGAAATGCTTTTAACTGCTAAGACATCTCTCCAGCCCCTTTCCCGCATCTTGATCTCATCTAATACTATTTCCCCTTGATCACTGTGTCCTAGCTACTCTTGCTGACTGGTGTGTGTGTGTGTGTGTGTGTGTGTGTGTGTGTGCCCACGCATGAGTGTGCAGGAATATGCTTGCATGCTCGTGCACACAGAGGTCAGAGATAATCTTAGCTGTCACTCCTCAGGTGCCATCCACCCTGTTTTGTTTTCTGTTTAAAAGAGGGCCTCTCAATGACCCAGAGCTGTCCAGTAACCCCAGGGATATTCCGGTCACCCCCTCCCCAGAGTTACAAGTGTAAGCCACCACGCTTAGCTTTTTATGTAGGTTCTGGGGCTTGAACTCAGATCCTTGTGTTTGCCAGGCAAGCACTTTACTGAATGAGCCATCTCCAACTTGTTTGTTGAGCACACCATCTATAAAGCTGCTGTCCCATTGGCCGTTTCTCTGACCTAGATGGGAAGGGCCCGAGGACAAGGACTTCACCTGCTGTGCCCAGTGCTCTGTCCCCTCACCTCAGTGTTCTGCCCCCCAACCTGCCATGCTCAGTGCTTCCCCCCCACTAGTACACGAGCACATGTGTGTACATCTGGTGTCTGAAGAAGCAGGGCAAAAGTGGGACCAGCTGACAGAACCTAGATATAGCCAGGAGGGGTGACTGGCCCAGCCTGAGAAAGCGCAGGATGGAGACACGGGGAGTCTGATGGGAGGTGAGACCCCTCCTGTTCCTTGGCAGATTGCCTGATTCCTCACGTGGCTACACGTGTGGCAACTTGGCAACCATGAGAGGGTGGTGGCACCCCCTTCCTTGGGAACTGGGGGGCCCTTCTATATTTCACCTTCTACCTGAATCTGTGTCCTCACAGCTAGAAGTAGCAAAGGATGGGAGTACAAGGACACCTTGTCCTCTGCCACCAACAGGGATTCCGCTCCCTCTTTTCAAAGATGGCTACAGACCAGGGAGGGCAACACCTTTAAAAAGCCATTTCTTCCTATTATCTTAGAGGCGAGCCCAAACCTCTCTCCCAACTCCCCACTCTCTCCAGTCCAGTGTGACTCAAGATGAGCTATGGCTGGCACCACTGGAAGGCTTTTCGGGGTAGGCAGACATCTGGAAAGAAGTCCCAGAGGCCCTCTAGGCTTAGGAGCTTGGCAGACATCACCAGTTAATCAAGGCCCTCTTCCCCAGGACCATGGTAGGCATCACCAATCAATCATGGCACTTTTTTTTATTTTCTCAATCCAGACACAGTGTAAGAATTCTTAGCATGGGCTATTTTAGGCAACAGCCACGAGAGAGAGAGAGAGAGAGAGAGAGAGAGAGAGAGAGAGAGAGAGAGAGAGAGAAGAGGGAATATGTTGATCATCACCAATCTGCCAGATGGGTCAGAAATTTTTATGATGTCACATGGGAAGTCCACGGTACAGCTGGGACCAGATCCACATTGCCTGAGTCCTCGCTAGGGCTTGCCATTCCCTGCTCCTATTGCTTCCTTTTTTCCATCTGAACTAAGGTTTCTAGGTTCTGAAGAATAGCTTTTAACCCGTGAATTACAAGCCCTAAAGATTTCTGCAGTGTATTGTCAGTCTGGAAGGTTCTTTTCTAAGGAAGGAGTGAATAGCATTCATTAGCTCCCCAAGAGCCTCCTTCAAGACCAAGAAAAGTGATGAAATCAAAAAAGAGAGTCGTCTCGCTACTCAATATGTGGGCCACAGATCAATAGCGTTGGCCTCATCTAGGGGGTGTCAGAGAGGCAGCCTTTCAAGTCCCACCCCAAACCTGCAGGGACAGAATCTGCATTTGACAAGATCCCCAGAGGGCCATTTGCACGTTACCACTGAGAGGTGCCAGGTTGAAATTCACCGGGCACAGCGTCTGCCTGGAGCACCTGCTGCTTGCCAGCTCTAAGGCAGGCGTGGTCCCTGCCCTCATTCGAGAGAGTGGAAAGAAACAGGTGCCACAGCCAAGCAGGGCCGAGTAGCTCTGTGGGTCTGCTAAGGCCAATTCAAGAGATGTCTTTGTTTAAACTGAAGAGAAGAAAGGATCCCAGCCTGCGTTAAACTGGGTGTTTCTTGTGGGGAGGAATTAGTTGGCGCAGGGAGCTGCTGTCCTGCCGAGCAGTTCAGAGAGGGACTGGTCTTGGGACCCAAGGAGAGGAGCAGGATCTACAGCAGACATATCACTTCTCACGGTTCCCGGCGCTGAAGGCAGCTCACCCCAGGTGGAATTGCTTTCACGGGCGCTGCTGCTAGGTGCTCTCAGCTGGTTCCAATTGGTTGCTCTCTGGTAAGCTCTAAGGAAGTTGGTCATGCGTTAGTTGAGGAGGATGGAGGTGGCGAGCCTGAAGCACAGAAGACAGCTTGCCTTGGTGGGTTGGGAGAAAGGAATTTGTCCTCCTAGTCCCACCCTCTGCTCCACATCCTTGTTCTCCATTGTTAAGGGCTAGACTATTCTGGGACTTTCCATGAGGCCCTGATGTATGGAGAAGGCACTATCAAAAATCAGGGACATACTTAACAAGGCAGTAATGGCCTGGGGCCTGGGCCTTGGGGGAGCTGTGACTTTGGATCCTGAGAAGCCAACTCTTCCCCCACAAGGGGCTGTGGTTACCAGTCCTAAGACCACCATGTGTGCTGTCTACTTGAGATATCCTGTGTTCCCTTGTGCAGCATCGCTTGGTTAGCTGGCTTCCTGCTAACTTCGTCCTATTGGATGATAGTTTTGCTGCTGATTTTCTTTCATGAAAACTATATATAAGATGTGGCACTTCTTAATAAACGTGTTTGGCATAAGACATAGCTTGTTCAGAACCTCCTGGTTCCAAACTTTGCTGTCCTCCTTATCTTCTGGTCCCCTGGTCTTTCCTCTCAGGAACTTGCCACTGAAGAACAACCTGCGGATACAGGCCACCCATCAGGGTATTTTCATCCCTGGGTCCCTGTTGGTGTTCAAGTGCATTCTGGGATGAAAGTTTACCTGGCCTTCCAGCAGGATTCACAAGGTAGCCTCGTATTCAGCTAAAGTGCTTCCTATCCCTGACAGAGGCCTTCCTTGTCCCCATGTACTTGACTCTGAGGGGTCTGTGTAGAATGGAGTTAAAGTTAGGCCTAGGAAATGAGATGATATAGATGGAGAGATATATGTTACACACACACACCTCTTACTGGACTATAATCCACATACCATATAGGTCACCTGTATAGTTTGTATAGTTTACAGTTCTGTGGGTTTTAGTATACCCACAAATAATTAACTGTCATCCCAGTCAGTTGTACAACATTGTTGCTACCCACCAGAGATACTTTGTATTCACGTGTCAATTCCCATATCCCCTCACTCTTGCCCTGGCAAACACCAGTCATTTTATCTCAATAGATTTGCTTCTTCAATGGTGTAAATCAAGTTACTGATTGTATGTGTGTGTGTGTGTGTGTGTGTGTGTGTGTGTGTGTGTGTGAGAGAGAGAGAGAGAGAGAGAGAGAGAGAGAGAGAGAGAAGAGGAGAGGAGAGGAGCTTTTTTCACTTAGCATAATGTTGTCAAGGTTCAGCTATGTTGTGACATACACCACTACTTCATTCTTTCTTATAGCTGAATAACAATCTATTGTGTGTCTGTACCCCAGTTTGCATAGCTGTTCATGTCTTCATGGACCTTTGGACTCCCTGAATCTTGTAAAGGAAGCTGCTGTCAGCATTTGTACTCCGTGCCCACTAATTTTGCCTTTACCACTTTCTGGGTGTGGAGCCTTCGGCTGATTGCTTCAGTTCTCAGAGCTCGTTTCCCGAGTTTCTGAGAACTGCGAAGACTTTCTCCAACTCAGTGTCATTGGTAATCATGGTGATAATTTCCTCTATGCCCTTCTCTTGCTGTGACAGGACCTGCGCGTGTTATGTCATTGAATTCAGCCCCACAAGGGACAGGAGAGACTCTGTCTCCCAGTTAGCACGGCTCTCTGCTGTGAGAAGCTTGCACGCTGTCCTGTCATCGTGAGTCACTGAATGACTAGATGAGTTCTCTCTCCAGAGTGGGTGCCCAGGCTTCCGTGGCCTCTGCTCTTTCGGCCTTTTCACACTATCAGGGCGATCATATTTCTTTTCCTTTTCTTTGAGGTATCTTTTAAACCTTTGAAATAAACGAAGAGAAAAGCACAGTGACTGAAAACCATTCTCCGTGGCCCTGTCTCTTTCTTGCCACTGACGTGGTCATTTCTCACACAGGACTTGCTCCTTCACCCCAGGTCCCAGAGTTAATCCTGGGACAGGGTTCCTACTGACTCGTAAATAATGTTGAATATGGGGGAAAAAAAAAACTAAACCTTTGTTCTATAAGTTAATGAAATTCGGAGCCTTTGTTACCGCAGCATAAACTAGTGAGAGCCGACTGGTAACACTGACTCTTTACAGAAGTGTGTGGTGGATTCTACCATACAAGGGAACCGAGGCCCATACACCCAGTAACTTCCATTAGTTTTCTCAGGAAATGACAGATTCAGCACAGAGCACTTGCCCAGCATGGACAAGCCCTGGATTGCCCCGACACCTCAGACGGGAGGTCAGGAGAAAAAGGCTGCTTCCACCCTAAACCCAGCTATACGGCTCCAGAGCCTGCGCTGCTGAGACTGAAGTGAGTGGGCTGCTGGGTGAGGGATGAGTAAGCGGGTGTAGATGGAGCACCTGGTAAGTGCGTGATGTCTGGCTTCATAGTACAGGTCTGGGGCAAACCCTGGAAGACTTGGATGCTGTGTGTCCCGTGATGCTTCCCAGTGCCAGACGGAGACATAGACTGTCCCTTTGTCCATAGTCCGCTTTTTTCAGTGTGTTTGTTTAATTGGTCCTGTGTGCTGGTAGAAATGGCTTCCTGAGGAAAGGTAGCCATTGGTGGGAACATCATTTCGGTGTCTGCTGTCTCCCAGTGACTGTTGCAAAGTCCCTCCTCTATAAGATCCTTTCATGTTGGCTGCGGCAGAATGGCTGCCTTCCTTCCTGTGCTGAGTGGAGAACCCTCTCCCCTATGGTATTTACTCTGCATCCAGAACCTTGCAGCCTTCACTGACCTTTTGAGTCATTTTTTTCCACCCTCTTCCCACGTGTTCCCCACGTGTTGATAGACTCTTGAGCTGTACCCGAGCGTAGCACTTTTTGCGTGGTCAATGAGATACTATTTTGTTTGCGTGGTCAATGAGATACTATATTTTATTTATTAAGCATTGAAACGATTCTGCTTTCATCCCAGACCCCACCTCTGCTTCTGGGGTAAGATTAATTCTCTCTCTCCCCGGGTTTCATAATGTTCTGCATACATCCTTGCCCTTGTTCTATACTACGCTGTAATTATAACACCTTGTGTTATAATTGCCCCTTGGCTTGTCTGCCTCTTCAGGTACACAGAGTTTCAGCAAAGTCTAGGTTTTCATTCATCTGCATTGGGAGTCTCCAGCACAGGCTGGGGTACTGAATAGGTAATTAGTAAAGAGCCTGCTGGGTGAACGGAAACTACCTGTGACGTCTCCCCACCCCCACCGCCCTGCACCACCTGATGGCCCCTCAGGATGGAGATTGTTCTCCAGACCCCCACCCTCCCCCGTACCAAGAAAAACATGGCGTAAGAAGTGAACTCAATAAATATTTAGTTTATTGGATAAGTGCAAGTAGATTTCTTTCTAGGGCAGGAGCAGGTGGGGTTGCAAAGCACGGTATAAATGTTGCAAACATCAGTCTGGAGACCCTCTCGCAATCCCCCGTTCCTCTCTAGTGCTTGTGGATCCTCACCACCCACCTTTGCCTCACCGCTTCCTTGTGTCTTCACGGTCTCTCCTCCAGACCCTGTGTTATAAGGCCAGATACTCCTCTCCCCACGCCCGAGGGTTCTGCTGTGACAAGACCCTGCTCTGGCTTCAGCGTCCTGTCCACCTTGGGCGGGCACATTAGGTCCAACTCTTCTGTGAAAATGGTCCGTACTCTGCATCAGTGGAAGGGGTGGGGTTAATCATGAGCCCAACTTGGTGATGTGATCTCCTATGAAAGTAGGTTTTTTTTTTTATTGTTACTGTTAATGTTTGCACACGCATGTGTGTACAGGTACTCATACCAATGCCTCACGGATAATGTCGGGGTCCTGCTCTTTGTCACTCAGTTGTGCCAAGATCTCTCACTGAACCTGGAGCCAGGCTGGTGGCCAGCAAGCTACAGTGATCCTCTTGTTTCTGCCTTCCACATCCCGGTAGTTACAGATGCATGTGGTCATACCCACAGTTTTACATGAGTGCTTGGGATCTGAACTCGGATCTTCATGCTGGCTCCCTTCACCCTGAGTCTTTTCTCCAGCTCCTGATATTCTTTGGGGGCAGCTGGTGGAAAGAAAGTGTGATGAGATGGGCATGTCTCCCAGACTTAGAATCGTTCCCCCTGGGAGACCTCCACCCCCACCCCAGCCAAGCCCCCATGAGCACCATGACCTTTGCCCTATGAGCACCAAGACCTCTGCCCTTGGTTATTAGCACCATGGACAGTTCCCATGGCTGTTGGCTGCTGCTGCTTGGCCTCCTAGGCACAGTTTTGTCTGAGGCTTTTAGGAACCACTCATGACTTTGTACCAAGAGGGTCAAACCCTTGCAGAATTTAGCTTCTACATGCGGTTAGTCACCTAGCACCTCGATTCTGGAGATGCTGAGGATGTGTGTCGTAAGATTGGTGAGACAATTACTATTGACAGAGGTTAATGATAATATACAGAGTTTACTTAACGCATGGTTCCAGACTAGTCTCTACTCCTTCCTCTCCCACCCTGAGTGCTGTCCACTCTCTGTACACTTAACGAACCTTCTTTTTGGAGAATGCAGCTGTGAGCCAAGCCAACATTCATCTACAGTCTTTCCACCATTATTTCCCTGCACTGAATGCCATTTCTTCAGGATGTTGCTTCCCACTGAAGGAGAATCTGTGTGTTAACCTTCCCAGTCCCAAGCACGCTATAGGGAGCCTTCTAGATCCACATCTATGGCCCAGCATTTCCAGCCTTAGGTTTGTGCCTTGCAGAACTGTGCACATGGTCACCAAAAGACACATACAAGAATAGTGTTGGCAGAGCCATTTGTAATATCTCCATATGGAGATTACCCAAGGGCTCACCAATAATAGAATGGATGAGAATTATTTTGATACATTCACACATTGTGCTACAATAGAAAGTGAATGGAGCTGTTAGAGTGACAAACCTCGGAAGTGTAATTTTGAGTGAAAGAAGCCAGACAGGGAGGAAAATAGATTAGGTGGGTCTAGATATTACAGACTAGGCTGGAGAGACAGTTCTCTCCATAAAGTGCTCACTGTGCACAGCACCTGAGGATGATCCCAACAGATTTGTAAAGAGGAGAGGAGCTCATCTGTAAGCCAGCACTGGGTAGGCAGAGGCATGCAGATCTCTGGAGCCCATTGGCCAGCCATCCTAGCCAATCAGGGAGCTCTAGCTTCAGCGAAAGACTGTCTCAAAAGATGAGATGGAGGGTATTTGAGGAAGACACACAGCACTGACCTCTGGTCTTCATTGGCCCTCACAAACTTAAACCACACACACACACACACACACATACACACATGGGGAGGGGGTTGACGACAATATAGTGGATAATACCGTCTGCGCTCTTAGGAGTCAGAACAGTTAAACTGTTACTGTGAGGAGGTAGCTAGATGTGGGCAGAGGGAGCTTCTGGGCATTTGAAATGCTGTCTCCACATCTGACAGCTGACACTGTAGACCAGTAAGTACACCATGTAATATTGATTAAGCTCTGAGCTCCTAAGAACTGTATGCTACATACTTGTATACTTTTCTTTGTGTATATTATAATTCAACAAAACAATTGCTTTTAAAACATCTTCCCCCAGGCTGGGTGTGATGGGTCACGGCACACCTTTAGTTCCAGCTATGGAGAAGCTGAGGCAGGTGTATCTCTGTGAGTTCAAGGGCAGCCTGATGTCTGTTTCAAGTTCCAGACCAGCCAAAACTACATAGTGAGATGTTGTTTCAAAAGCAAATCAAAACTCTAATCCAAGGGAGAAGAGGAGAGGGCCTAAGACATTTCCGTGCAGGGTGATATGAGAAGTTTGGGAGGTGCTGACCGCATTTGGAAGTATTCTGTCTACCAGAATGTCAAGCTCACTGGGGGAAAGGGAAATGGATCAACAGCATAAAGCTGGGGTTGTAAATTAGGACCAGGTCGGAAAAGCGGTGTGTTATAGCCTTTGATGTATTCTGCAAGCCATGGGGTACCTCAAAGGTTTCTAATCAAAGAAACGGTGTGTTCTTTAGAAAACTCATGCATGCTGTAGGGGAGAGCTGGTGGGGAAGGACAGTTGTGTAGTGGACACAGCATTTGGCGTAGAAGGGGAAAGTGACGGAAAGATATTTTAAAATCTGTATGCGCGTGTTTCAGTTTTGGGGTCAATGTGTATTGGACTTTATGTGTATTTTTTAAATGCTCCCCCACTGGGCCACATCTCCAGCCCTTTACAATTTTCTTTTCTTTTTGAAGCAGAATCTCACTGCAGCCTGGGCCTCAGGTTGGCCTTGGACTGTCTCTCCTCCTACTTCGGCCCCCAGAGTGCTGGGCTCACAGCTGTGCACCACCTTGTACAGCTGAGGAGGAAGCTGAGGCTGCCTGGTGGGGCAGCTTACTCAAAGTCATATAGCTGATGGTACAGCTGGGGCCAGGGTTAAGAACCCAGGTAACCAGGCTTGTGGAGACATGGCCCATGCTTCAGGCCACTAGACACCAGCACCTCCTGGAGATGTGATGTAGGAAGTCTTTCTGTATGTGTTGCTTTTATTGGTTAATGAATAAGGAATCTGCATTGGCCTGTGATAGGGCAGAGGAGAGCTGGGGGGTGGAACTAAACTGAATGCTGGGAGAAGTAAGGTGGAATCAGGTGACTCTATGGAGCCCCTAGACAAGATAAAAGCAAGCCACCAGCCAGAACCTTGCTGGTAGGCCACGAGCCACGTGATAAATATAAAATAATAGAAATGAGTTAATTCTAATGTAAGAGCTAGATAGCAATACGCTTAAGCTATTGGCCAAGCAGTATTGCAAATAATATAGTTTCTGCATAGTTATTTCGGGTCTGGGTAGCTGGGGACGAACAAGAAGCCTCTTACAATAGAGATGCTGTACAAATCTCAGTGAGCAGCTGTGGACCAAAGAACAGAGAGCTTGAGAGCCATGCACGAGTTCTTGCATCACCAGCATGACCAGTGATGCATGCCCCTCCTGTAGCCTCAGTTGTCCTGTGAACCATGAAGGTATTGGTCTGGAGGGTCCTTAAGGTCACTCCAAATGGAACCTGATTTGGCACCAAGGGAAGGCAGATTCTGATTGCTCTAGGTCAAAGTGCTGGGTGGGCGGGTGGGGGTTCTAGGCCAATGTAGGGAGGGGGCAGTAGGCTCTTCATAGAAGTCACCAGGCTTGTGACTTTTCTGCCTGTCCTTAGAGACACCGTCAGCACTCTGAACCCCACAGATGGTTTCAGTCTTCAATTTTCAGGTGGATTTGAAAGTTCAGTCAAGTAAGGCAGGGGAAGCTAAATCCTAGAAATACCCAGGCTGGGGAGAGGCTGGCCACAGAGGGGGGGGGGGGAAGCAACCATCAGAAAAAGCAGCAATGTGCCAGGGCCTTGGTGTTTCTCTCGTCCTGGTTTTAATTAACGGAGTCACCTGGAGCTCTTGTACCTTGGGATTCACAGGCTGCTGTGTGGGCCGACAGTGCACACGCACAGAGATTTAGACACTAGTTGAAGGACCAGTGGTGGTTAGAGACGGAGGGCCTAGGGACCTGGGACAGTGCCATGTGACCTTTCTCAGCTTCAGGTTCCTTGTGTGGAAAACAAAGCCGGCAGCATTCACCTGCAATGAAACGCCAAGGTGAGCAGTAGCTCGCCACCCTCCCTCCTCCACCTCCATCCTCCACCTGAGACCTCAGTTGTTCCCACTCTGGTCTTGGCCTCACACGTGCTCCGGCTTGCCCGGTGTATGCCTTGGATGTGTTACTGAACGGCTCCCAGCCTGTTTCCTTGTTGTAAAATTAGGCTATAACGCTTGCCTCTCACAGGCATCGTAGATTGAATTACATGTCTGATAGTGCAAAGAACAGGGTAACAGCCAAAAATAATTGCGTCTGCTCTCATAATTTGTCATTATTATTCTGTTGCTCTTTGTAAACGCTCTTAGAAGAAGATGCGTTAAGCCTGTTCCTGTTTGGCTATGAGCAAGGAATAACATTCCCTTGCTAGAGACATGTCATCTTCTCGGGGTCTTGTCTTTACTCCAGTCCGATGAAACACAGGTTTAGTGGGGTGAGCAACTGGGTGGTGTCCTCGGTGCTGCATGGAAGCAGATGTGGACTGAGCTCACATTGGCAATGCGGGGCTGCATGACCCTGCTCTAATGTGCTCCAATAGAGGTGGACATTAGGCATCACCTCAAGGATCTGGGTAAAAATGTCTCCTTGGAAGATATAACTGAACTCTGTGGTAGAGGCCGGTAAATCCAGCTCAGTGGCTTGTTTAGGGCAGGAGAGATGGCTTCATGGTTAAGAGCACTGGCTGCTCTTCCAGAAGACCTGGGTTTGGTTTTTAGCACCTGCATGGCGGCTTATTACTGTCTGTAACTCCAGTTCCAGGGGAATTTGATGCCTCTGCTGGCACCTACACTCACGTGCACATACCTACATACACATGCACACACACATAACTAAAATAATAAAAATCAATCTTAACTAAAGAAGGAATCTGAATGAGGGTACCAGTAGGGTGACTCAGCAAGTAAAGGTGCTAATGGCCAAGACCTAGGCCCCACATGGCGGACGTAACAACTGACTCCTGATTTCCACATATACCTTCACACACGCACACACACACTCACACACACACACGCACGCACACATGCACGCACGCACACGCACGCACATGCACACATGCACGCACACACACAACACCTGGAGTGGGAATCAGAAAGACTGGGTTTGGCAGCTGCGGGAGTGTCTGTGTCCGCAGGAAAGTTACTAAGCTAACCACACATTTGCAGTTCTTCTGCTTGCCTGTCCCGACTTCTAGCATCACCGCTGTGCACCCCCACACCCGGTGGAAGTCGCTCTTTGGCCCCCTGTGTGAAGTGGACTGGCAGCTATCTCATGGTTACTGTGAGAATTAGGCAGGTCGATGGTACTGACGTGACGGCAACGATGCACTGGTGACAGCCACCCTTGCTGGTGCCGACCTGCATCACTAGACTTGCCAGACGGCGGAGTCCTAGTACGTTATCACATAAGCTATTACATTTATTTTATCTTTTATTAAACTTGTTCTTTGACAGTTTCATAAACAGATATAATGGTTTCTGGTTGCTGTTACCTCCATCTTCTCTCATCTTCCACCCTTCCCGGGGACCCCCACTCCCCCTCAAAGTCCCTTTCTTACACCCATGTCTTGTCTGTGTGTATATTCATGTGACCTACTGAGTTTAACCTGACCCATCTGTGTGACCATGAGTGTGGACCGATCCCTGGGTACACAGCTGAGAGAATGGGTGCCCCTCTCTCAGAACCCACCAGTAGCCAATAATTCTGCAGGAAGGACCAGGGCTCTGTCAGCCTCTTTTGGGTCTACTGTTGGCTGTTGGCAATGCCAGTCTGGTACAGACCCATTGCAGGTGGCTTCCTGCGCTGTGGGACTGTGGCTGCATTGTCTGTGCCATACCGTAACATGCGACGCTCACAACTCCTCTAAGAGCTCTGCACAGTCACTCCCAGGCTATGACAAAATGGGATCTAGAGTGCCGCCTTAGAGTGGCGTAGGTGCTGTCAAGGACAGACTCTGAGTGATGGCTGGAAACTCGATGCCAAAGTTGGGGGAGGGGAGAAAGGAGAGGAGAGGGAACCAAGATGGGGAAGTTCTAGGATGGACACAGACAGACAGAGAGCACGGAGAGCCCAGACAAGCTAGGGAAACAGGGAGGCAGGGAGCTGTGAGCGAACGGGTACAGAGGGAGCGGTGGCGTCTCAGGCGCAGTGATTATATTTAATTTGTCGGGACGGGAAGAGCCGTTCTAGGGTTTGGAGTAAGGTCATGCATGGTTAGAGCTGTGATCTATTTATGAATATATTTGTATTTTACTTTCATTTATATTGTGGACTTAATACATTTAACTATAAAAAAGAATCCAAATGGCAAATACGCACACAAAAGAGGAATAAAATCTCCTCCCCAGTGGACTAGATGAAGTCTAAATCGGTGAAGCTATTTGGCAGAGTCAGCTAAAGCGGAACAAATATCTACCTTGTGACCCAGCGCTTCCCTCTCAGGTACATTTCCAAAAGTCGCAGGTGCAGATCCTCCCCCTCCCCCAGAGCACCTTCCACCAAAACAGCCCCAGCCACATCACTCCTCCACAGCCTCACACTTGATGGAAAGCCAGCAACAGCCCCCCACCCAAAACAGCGTGTAAACAAGTTGTGTCAAGTGAGGGCGAACAGCAGCGTGCACGGATCTCAAAGGTGGAAGCGCGCAGAAGAAAGCAGCTGCTTCTCCCCAGAAAAGCATTGCCCCTTATGTAATGGTGAGAACCATGCCAAGGCAATTGCTGCCATTAGAGACCCCGTGTGGGGGCTGCCCCTGGAAGCTGCTGGCGAAGGTGCCAGGCTCCTTGAGGGCCTAGGGACGCTTGTTGTTGTTTGTTTTAGAATCTATGCTAATTATACAATTTTATTTAGCTTGTAAAAAAAAAAAATTCACCGGGCACTGCACTTACAGTCTGTGCTCTTATCCTTTAAAAGTTACCAAAAAAAAGATGATCTTGTACACATTCCTTCTGACAGCCCCACCCCACGGTTACTCACCATTGGCTTTTTAGCTCATGTCTTCCTGGATTTTTCTGTTCATATAAATAAATATAAAAATGAGCTGCTCAATCTCTCTCTCTCTCTCTCTCTCTCTCTCTCTCTCTCTCCCTCCCTCCCTCCGTCTGTCTGTTTCTCTGTCTCTCCTCTACACACACACACACACACACACACACACGCATGCACAGCTATCTATAGCTTTACAGAAATGGCACCACATTTTACATACGGCCTGCAACCTGCTTTTCTAACTTGCCAGTACGCCGAGGGAGCCGTTCTGTGGCGCTGTGGATGTAGCTGAGTCTTTTCAGCAGTTACAGGGCCTTTCATTGTGGCGATGCTTCATTAATTAACTGGTCCTCCATCGATGGGCAGTTAACTCCAGCATCTCATTGATGGGAACGGTGCGGTGGGGAACCCCTGCGTGCACAGCTTTGTGCTCTTCCGTGATTACCTGTGTAGCGTGGACTAGCCAGAGTGGAGTGCCTTGGTCTGAAGTGGTGTTTCGGTCTGTTAATGGCTTGTGGGCAGTGGGTTGGGAGCGGCTCGGAAGCCATTTAGAGTTCAGGCTCGAGGGAGCAGGGGTGCCCGGCTGTGAAGATGGACAAGGAGGGGAATATGTAGCATAAGGGACAAAGACTTTGCAAGCCCTGGAACACAATGGATGAGAATGAAAAACCTGTGTAATTCGGGGGGAGGGGGGTTGAGCTTGGGAGGGGGGTGGATTAGAATCTTATTAGAAGAAGAAAGCCCATAGTAGACTGAGCTTTCTTTAGGTTGAGTCAGGGGCCCAGTTCTCCTCCGTATCGTTATGGAATGCAGTTGCAATAAACATAGGCTTAGGGGCTGCAACTTGAGTGGAGGGCTCATTTGCATTGAGTGGCTCTGAGGCTGTGGGTGAGTGATAGCCACTAATGGCAAGGGGGGGGGAGAGATTCCCCCAAGAATGTGTGGCTGGTAAGGGCCCAATGTGTAGAAGCCAGTGGGGCTGTGAACAACAGAGGCAATGGCCAGAGGCAGGTAGAGACCATCAAAGATGTCAAGGAAAGACGGCATCCGTAACTCCAGCTCAGCCAGTCAAGGAATCGGTGTCCTAAGTTAGTCCCCATCTCTACTGACCACCAGGCATGGTGGCAAACATCCCATCATTAACCCCTTATGAGCTCCGTGAGTAACAACCTGGTCTTCATGGCCACTGCCTGGCCATCCTCCTAAAGAGCCAGACTCCCTGTTTCCTGAGTCCAGCTGGCATGAGGCCAAGGAGCCTGAGTGTGAGATTCCTTGAGGGCCACTGGCTGTCACAGACATAAATTACACCCTGGCCTCCTCAGCCCTGGAGATCGAGCTGTTTGTCATGCGTGACTCTGTGTCAGTCCGTGACAGTGACATGGAGGTGGGGCACAGAGTTCAGGATGGGGATCAGGTGACTAGGGAGGGGTCTGAAACATGCCCACAGGTGCCTGATCGTGGGTCCGAAGTCTCAGGGAGGGGTTGTTTGTCTCTGTTCATGACTGCACTTGTCTGCATGTGTTCACCTGTAGAGGGACGCCTCTGTCACCTGATGTTTCTGGTTCTGAATGCAGAGAGATAGGAACTCCATTGTATGTTTGTAAGACACCGGGTGACATCAGAGAAATGCACATTGCTGCTTCTTCAGTGTGCTTTTTCCAGTGGGTGGACAGGGACCTTTTAAGGATGCACGCCTGGTGTACCCAGTTACCTCAGACACACATCACACAGTGGCTAGAGACCCACAGAAACACACAGAGATACTCTGATAACACAGACAGCAGCTAGCCACAGGTAGAAACACACAGACACTCAGATAACACGGACGGCAGCTAGCCACAGGTAGAAACACATACTATAGACATTTGGATTCCTTGCATCTTCGCGTGTCTAGTCATATGTGTTTCTCTGAGTATACAGGCATTTCTGTATCAGTACACCACGGACACATGTAGGAGACAGGAACGTGTGAGCACACACTTTGGCAAACATACATGGCTTTGCTAGCTCTCTACATGGGCATCTGAGACACTCAGAGTTGAGACGCAGTGATGCCATTATAGTACTGGGAAGAGGCCAGCTCAGACTAGAGGTGGCTTGACCTACCTGGCAGCAAGATGCAGACAGGGCTCACATGGCTGCATTCCCCAATGGGTCAGTCAGTGAGTACCAATGAAGTCTTTGAGGTCCCCAGGCTCTCTCCAGATTCTGGGGTGCTGTGGGAAAGTTCTCATTATGAATCTACCCCATCCATAGTGAGCCATAGTCCCTGTGGGACAGGTAAGGCTTTCCATGAATTTCCAGGCCATGGGGCTTTGAGAGCCACCTGGAGACATATTCCTGCTCCTTCTCACTGGATCTGATGACCAGTCCCTGATGTGTGCCATTGTCCTCCACGCTGAAGTGGGGAGAATAGGAACCTCAGCTTTATGGACTCCTTGGAGCACCATGGTTTATCTACAGGTCACCTGTTGGACACCCACAGTGACCACTGTTCTTGGCTCAGAGGCTCCCAGTGATGACCACACCTTTGTGGAAGCTGACCAATAAAAAACCAGCACGGGGCCACTCTGAGTGGTCAGCACCAGGAGGAGACAGAGAAACAGGCTCTTGGGCAGAGGTACTGGCTGTAGAGGGGCTGGGTTGAAGGAGCTGGCCAGAGATCTTCAGACAGAAAGCATTGTGTCACAAGATGGATGCAAAAGAGTGGCTGATAAAGAAAGGCATGATGGGAAGGAATCCCAGCCACAAAGGGTCTTTTGTTTCACCATTACTCTGCAGCTCTCCCATTTTATAGATAGACAAATGGAGACCCAGGGAGGGAGGCTGAGTACTTCCTGCACTCTCTCGCCAATGAGAAAAGGCATTCAGGATTTGAGTCCTGCCACGTGGCTTCAAAGCCAGTGATCTTATTGGTCCTCAGGAATGGTGAATTTCTTCTCTAGGGAATAGCTGGTAATGTCTGGATACATTTTGATTGGCACGACCTGGCTGGGGCGCTACTAGCATCTAGTGTGAAGGGCTAGGGACACTGCTAGGGATTCCAGAGTGGACAAGACAGGACCAGCAACATGACAGGATGTTCACAGTCAGACACTCTGGCACTGAGAAGCCCTGGCCTGACCCTGCAGAGCACCGAAAAGACTATGACCTATAGTAGGTGCCTAAGACCGTATCTGTAGAGGACCAGGGGGTGATTGGAGAAGTATGCCAATAAGCCTATTCGTTAACAAAGCTCGAGGAGGGCTTTGCGTGCTGCGTTCCTATGAAGAACACCCTGTGCCCCGGGGAGAGTGGGTACAGCTGAGCTAGCAGGACCAAGGGCAACGGTGGGCTGGGTTAGGGCTGAAGATTAGCTGCTGTCAGCTGCTGAAACGCTAACCAGAAAACTTGTTTCTCTGTTCCTCTTATTCCCTGTGTCTCTCCCCATCTCTCTTGGCCCCTGTGCTCAACAGCAGACAGCCGGAGGCTGAAGGGTGCCATTCAGAGGAGCACAGAGACGGGACTGGCCGTGGAGATGCCCAGCCGGACGCTGCGCCAAGCCAGCCACGAGTCCATCGAAGACAGCATGAACAGCTATGGCTCGGAGGGCAAGTGAGTGTGGGGCCTGAGCCTTCCTGTGGCCTTCCTGATCCCAGTCTTTGTGGTCGGTGGGTGGGTGGGGGGTTAAGCAAGCTCCCTTAGTCTTTGGGCCGGTGGGATGTTGGCTAAGCCTCTTATGCCTTCAGATGCATAGCCTTGGTTTTATGCTTGATCCCAACTCTACCACTTTAAAGCTGTGTGACCTTGACCAGGGCACATCCTTGAACCTCAGTTTCCTTATCTGTAAAATGAGGCAATAACATCAACCTCCTTGGGACTGTGATGGCTACTGTTAGCTGTCAATTTTATGGGATAGAGAATCACCTGGGCCTCCAGGCACATCTCTCTAGCCATGCCTGTGAGGGTTATGTTGGTTTAATGGAGCTGGGACGATCCACACTCAAAGGGGGCAGCACCATTCCTTGCGTGTGGGTCCTGAACCACGTGGAAAAAGGAGAAAGCTAAGACTGGGCATGGTGGCATGTGACTTCAATTGCAGCACTCGGGAGGCAGAGGCAGGAAGGTTTCTGCGAGTTTGAGGCCAGGCTGGTCTACGTTGAGTCCCAGGACAGCCAGGGCAATATATTGAGACCCTGTCTGCAAAACAGAAAGCTAGCTGTGGCCCTGTGCTTCCCGGCTGTGGGCGGCCCCGAGCAGCTGCCCCAGCTCCCTGCGGTGGTGATCCTGGTGATCCGTACCCTTGACCTCCAGCTGAAATCAGTCCTTTCTCCATTAAGCAGCTGTGTCACAGGGTTGGGTCACAGCAGCGAGAGGAAGCAGACACAGATGTTCAAGGATTAAGCGTTTCTGCAATCTTTGTAATCCTGAGCTGGTGTGTATAAAAAGCACAGGACAGTGCTTGACACCAACTGTATACCAGCACTGAAAGACAACTCAGAGGAAGGAGTCGCTAGGGTTCAGTATTACGTCATTGTTGTTTCCTTTTCTTAAATCCCAGTTGGGTTTTAAAAATACAAACTAGGGCTTGATAAAGACTCATGTATGTCAAGTCCTCAGAAGGCTGTGCTGCCTGGCTTCTCGCCAGGGCTTCCTCTGGGGCTGCACACCGGAATCTGGGTACGTGTTACCAATGCAGATGACAGGGCCCTGAATCCCAGACACCTGATCAGTGTGTCTGGGAGGGCGCCCAGGAAGTCAGCTTTTCAGCCTCTGGAGGGTCCGATCTAGGCTAGGGACTTTTTGGCTTCATGGGGCCCTTAGAAAACTAGGGGACATTTGGGGTTTGCCTCCCACTATGAACACACCTGCGCGCGTGCACACACACACACACACACACTCACACGAGTCACACAAACCTCCTCTTAGATTCCCTTCATGCCCATCCATGAATTCCTGACTAAGAATCTTGGATTCAAAGTGACTCCATACTGGACAGACAGTCCAGGACTCAGAGGGGTTTGGGAACTTGCCCAGGGCCACACGGCCACTCATATATGGAACGCAGGAGTCCTAACCCCAGCTGGAGCTCACGCTACACATTGCTTCATTTTTCCAACTGTCCTTTGGGGCAAGGAAGGGACCTGGGTGTCACATTCCCTGCCGTTACACACGAGGAAACTGAGGCTTGGGGAAAATATGGTCTGTACTGTATGTACAGCTGTCTGCTGCATATGGCTATGCAAATGAACTGAGATTAAATAGCCCGCCATGCTTCTCCGTCATGCTAACTGTATTCAAGTCCTCGTGGCAGCACGTGGTTCGTGGCAGCTGTGTTGGATAAGGCAAGAAACAGAACATTTTGTCTTCGTGGGGGTTTTGCTGGATTGCACTGGCTGAGTGGCTTGCTCCTCACAGCTGGGGACTGGGTACAGACTTCAGCCAGTGTGGGGTAGGGAGGGTTCAGCCTTTGCCCTTCTTCTCTGGTCTGCCTCAACTGGGACTCCTGCTGGCTAAAAAGCCTTGCCCCCACCCATCCTCACCCCTCCCATCCCCTCCAGTACTGAGCATTTCGGGCCTCATGAATGGCCCAGTCTTGGCAGAGCTGCTGTTCCACCCACCTCAAGGGAGACTTTCCTGTGGGAGGGAAGAGGGGTGGACAGCAGAAGGGAAAGGAGGAGAGAGAGGAGGGGGGAGGACAAGGAGAGAGAAGGAGGGCAACAGCCGTTGTTTTGTGTGACCTGAAACTCTCGGTAGGGCAGCCAAGCTTGGAGGAAATTATCTAGGAATCCGGGGGGTAGTGCCTGCCTCCTCACCGGTGCCAGTCCAGTTCAGTCTTGTCCCTGCTACTGCACATTAGGTGTCTGTCCTTGGGTACATCTGTGATCTCTAGGCCAGAAGACATAATGTTGGCCTCGGGAGATTTTAAAAAGCCAGACCCCGGGGAAGCAGTGTGGTGCCCTGGGTGGCAGCTGACGTATCAAAGCTGCAGTCCTACATCGTGGAAAAGAAAAGAAAGGCTCTGTCCCTCACGGGTCTCCCGCAAGGGAAGCATAGTGGGAAGGTTTCGTGAGAAAGACGAGAGGTGCTGCCTGCTTGTGGATAGGAAGGGGCTCTGTCTGTCATTTGCTGAAATATGATTACAGGGACCAGAGCGTCCAACTGCATTATAGACAGGGTCAAAATAGGTTCAGCAGTCGGGCAGCCCAGATCTATGGTCTGTGCTTCTTAGTAGCCACGCAGATTTGGGGGAAGTTGCCTCCTCCCTGAGCCGTTAGTCCAGGGGACAAACGGGACAAAGGGGACAGTAATAGAGGGGACTGCACAGAGAGCAGGGGTGAGGGGGAGTGGACGTATGGGAAGCACCTAGAAGAATGGTCAGCATACAGCTGACAGTGATGGTGGTCCTTGTCATCATTGTTTATTGTTAATTCAGTCGCTGTGAGCTGTGTCCTTTGCTGTCGTGGTCAGTCACCTCCTAGCAGATAGCGTGAGCCCTCCCGGATACAAATGAGTCTACAGAGCACAAGTTAGCACCGAGCAGGTATTGACTGTAGTGACAGTTAAAAATTTGGGGAGATTGAACCAAACCAAGGAAGGATCAAAGGTCGTCTGGAAGATTCTAGTCCCAGCAGTGGAGAGAGAGGATAATAGATACATGACAACTTAATATACCATATGCCTAGTCTGAAAGGAGAAAGGTGGGGGATGTTGTGTCCTTGGTGGCATCACCAGCCTATGAAGCCACCCCAGAATTATCAACCGCTAGAAATCCAGAAGGGGTTGAATCTTGTTGGAGGCCAACTAGGTGCTGCTCCTTCACCTGGAGCCTGGGCGGAAAATGGACAGGCAGTATTCATCTGCGGCCATCCCCCTCCGTTCCTTCGTTTATAAAGCTGCTCAGACCCAGCCGCCCGGACTCTGAAACAGGAAGGGGTGTGAGTGTCCTCCCCTCTCCCCACCTCTTGGACTCTTGCCAGCCAGCAGATGCTCACAGGAAGCCAGCCTCACTTGAGGAGCCCCACAAAGCCACTGTCCCTGGCACTTCTGGATCAGACCACCGAGCACCCAGCTACTAGGCATGTAAGAGCAACTTCCCCCATGAGTTTCCGTGTCAACACATGTGATTAGGCACCTGTAGTAGTCCAGACAGTCGAGTTGGCCATCAGGGAAATTATGTCCTCAGGGATTTCCGCTGTAGGGCACTGGCCACTCATCTAGAAACCGATACAAAGGGCAGGTATGAAGATGGCGGCCCAGCTGCGAGCCCAGGTAGAGAAATGCATGCAACTTAGCCCTCGGCCTGTGAGTATGCTGTAGGTTAGGCGGCAAAATACCAGCGACTTATCCCTTGCTGTTCAAAGAGTGGACCATAGTCCAGCAACCCCTGGGTGCTTGTTACAGAACCTTTGTCTACCCACACCATTGGATCAGAAGCCACATGACACCAAGATGCCCAGCTGGTGTGTCAAGACACCCTGGCTTAATGTCCATAGCGGCCGTGTGACCGCTGCAGAGAGCATTGCGCAGACACTGTGCCAAGGGCTTTGACCTGTGTTGACTCATTTAATCCCCGGAACAGCTGGATGGTGGTGTGAATGCTAATAGCCCCACTTACAGATGAGGAGAAGCTGGGGGTAACTCACCCAAGGTCACAGGGCAAGGAAACAGCTGAGCTGGGATTCATGTCCGGCACCTACCCAATTACAGTCAACCCCTTCTCTCATTTAATTAGAGATTCTGGAGGGAGAGGACACAAAATCCCTCCATCTTCCTCCTCTGCAGGACTCGGCATGTAACATGTCATACAAGCTGTGTGTTATCTTTTGGAGCTTGGAAAGACCTTCCTTTTCCGGAGCCCTTTTCTTCCTCATCCCGATAGGAGTTCTATTTGTTAAGGATGGAGGGGCTAGCGTCAGAGCAGGAAAGTGTACAAGCTAGAGTTCAAGTCTGAGAAAGAGCCTCGATGATACTAACTCATACCAACTACACACTACACACAGACCAACACCCACCTACATACACGCACATACCTAGACACATATACCTATATCATACATATCTATATACATACCTATACCACATAAACACATCCCTACACACCAATCTTTACCTACACACACCTACATAAATATACCTCTATCACACACACACATCTATACACACACCTATACCACATTCACACACCCTACACACATACCTCTACACACACCTACACATACACACCTGTAGATACACAGACACTTACACACACATACCTAGAAGCATATACCTATATCACATACACACAAACACACATATACCTACACACTCCTACATACACACATCTATACACATACCTTAGAAGTGGCAGATAGATCAGTAGAACCTATCACACTGAGTGCACAGGACCCCAACTGCCCAGCCACCCAACCCAAAACTTCCTCTTCCTTATTCCTTACCCAACCTGTAGTGATGTGCCCATTTTAATGGTCTCTTGGATCATCCATTCCTCCCATGCCCATTCATGAGGACCCTCGCTGAGGTGCCCATTGCTCTTACCTCAATACCTGCAAGTCTTATTTGTGGTCCAGACTCCATAGTCTGCCATCCTGCTCTTACTGCTGTTGACCTCGCCCAGCCTTTCTCAGTCCACCTCCCCGAACCTTCTGCTCACCACTGATTGCCTCATGTCTCAGCATCCATGGCTCCTCAACCCGCACTCCTGTCCCTACCCCCTCTTCACCCTCTGATCTCAGGGAGGAGCTAGCACATTGCTTCAGCTCATGTGCCAGTTGAACTGTAGTGACCCCCAGCATCGCCATGTTGAGGAGGACTATGTAGCCAAATTCAGGCCTGGTCAGGGTGCTGAAGTTGATTAGCAATGTCTGCTCTGGGCATGGGGGAAGGAATGGATGGCTCACAAGTCTGCCATTTCTCTGTCTGGGTCAGCAGCTTGCACACCCTTGGCTTCTCCGGCCATAGCACTCTCCACTGTCTGTCCCACGAGACACTAAATTCAGTGCCTTCCTCGCTGACCCACTGTTGGTGTCCTCAAACTCTGAAGACTAGAGATGATAGAAGCAGATGCACATCCCACTCCTTTCTGTCCCCTCTGTCCCCTTCACCTCCCAAAAGCCAGGGACTCAGCATTCTCTCTTTCAGCTCCCAGACCTGGCTTCCAGCACCCAGATGCCTCTTCCTTCTGTCTGTTGTTCTAATGAGGTGTCTGGGTCACTCTGCCCACAGCCTAGGAAAGTAGCTTGGGAGCTTATGACAGGGTCATCACAACCCAGGCTCGGGGTTGCGTGATCACCAAAAGCCCAGCAGTTCAACAGATAGCAAGAACCCCCCTCCTGCCTGCCCCCGCACCTGTCCTGTTTAGCAGAGTTGACCTGACTAGTGGAGGGTGTGACCCTGGGCTAGGAGAAAGCAGTTAGTTTTTTTCTTGTTTTGTAAGCACTAGGCTTTGCTGAGCACTTGACCATGTCAGACTCTGCCCCAGGAATCTAGCTCATTTAATACTCAGAGTTACTTCTTTCTGTTTTACTAGAAAGAAAATAAAGGCCTGGAAAGGTGAACCCCAGGCCTGCCTGATCCCAGAGCTTGAACTGCAAATCCACAGGCCTTGCTCTGGGGACATGAAGACAGTTCCATTGGCCTTCCCTATCTGGGGCCTCCACATCCATGGATTCAGACAATCATCAAGAAAATATCTGGATGCAATATTGCCTGTGTTAAACATGTATAGCATGCATACATTTCTTCTTGTCATTTCCTCCTAAACCAGATAGTAAGACCAGATATTTGCATAGAATTTGCGTAGTGTTAGACATTAGTAATCTAGGCATGCAGGAGACTGCTCACAAACAATATGCAAATACATCGTCCTTTTTAAGGGAGTTGAGCATCCATGAGGTTTGATATCCAGGAGAAATCTGGGGATCAATACCGTGGGCATAATAGGGGTCAACCATGTCTTCTAAGAAGTTGGATGCTGGAGCCAGACAAGTGGGGTTCAAATCTCAGATGAGCCTCCTTTTAGCCAAGTCGTCCTGATTGGATTCCTGTGGTTTTGTGCCTTGCTTTACCCTTCTCTAGAATAGACATTGGTGGTAAGGTTCATCAAGTTTTATAAAGGTGTTGAAGTAAATGGGTTAACGTGAATCAGTTGATAGTATCAGGCTTGGCTCGTGACAGGTTGTCAAGGAAAGAAAAGCAAATCCTTGGCCCCAAGCAGGAGACCCCACCCACTCTCAGGAGTCCCCACCCACTCTCAGGAGCCCACACCCACTTTCAGGAGCCCTCACCCACTCTCAGGAGCCCCCATCCACTCTCAGGAGTCCCCACCCACTCTCAGGAGCCCCCACCCACTCTCAGGAGCCCCCACCCACTCTCAGGAGCCCCCACCCACTCTCAGGGAGTGGGCAGGAAAAGTTTGACTCCTTGAGAGCTGCAGTCTAGATCATGTGACCCAGTGTCTCTTAGCCTCCGGTCAATTCTGCCACCGTGCTTGTTTTGAAAACTAGAATTTGTCACAGTGTGACTGAAGTATTGAGGAGCAATCTGAGCATCACCCGGATTCCGCATCTGCTCAGTCAGGCAAGGGTTCGGCTATCAGCAACAGGAGGAGAATGAGGACGGCTGCTCTCACCTAGGAATTCACACACCTCCAAACACCAAGGCACCTCCGGTTTACCAGGATATGCTGTGGTACAGTGCCCCCACCTGGCTTCAGCCAGCCTCTCGAGGGCTTCACAACAGATCACAGAGGGCAGCCCTTTCCGCACTGCCAGCCATCTTCAGCTCGGCAAGGTGCAGCCCCGAATTTATTGAAATACTTAAGCCCTTCTCAGCCATTTAATGTGTGTTAAACTCTATACCGTATTTACCAGGCTCCTGCCCCCGCCCCCAACACACACCACACGCACCACACACACACACACCTTTTTATGTGACACTGACCCATTTTCTTCATAACCTGTGATCTTCACTGCAGGATTTTTTTCTCTCCTCAGTCATTTCTGGGATGCACACTTTGCCTTACAGCGGAACTGTTGTAGTGTAAGTGAGCTAAATCTGCGGGGAGGTGACTGGCTGGATGGACATGCGTGGAGCAGGCAGCGGGCAGTGATTAAATGGGCAAGAGAATGGGCTTCCAGAACTTTTTAGAACCACAGCCTGTAATCACCACAAGGGCTGCTCAGCCTTTTAATTTCTGATGCCATTAAGTTGGGTGATCCAACTGGAAAAGAGAATAGAGTCGAACCTGTAAATTACCCAATTACTTCCTTAACCACCAAGAACACAGGGTCCAAGCAAAGCTCAAAGGTTAATAATCAAAGACAAATGGATTGCGCTCCAGAAACAAAACTAATAGGATTTGAGTTGCAGGAAATCTCATTTCACCATTAAAACAAAATAAAAGGCCAGTGAACAGTGGGTGAAATTGTGTTTCAAGCCTCTGCCTCTGCCTGTGTTGCGCTGGCGCGGGAGGAACTGGCTCCTGAAGGTCCTTCCGCTACCCTCATGGCCTCTGCTCGGTCCCAGGCATCCAGATGCTGCCGTGCCGGAACGGGAAGGACCAGACTGTGCCAAGCTGGGAGTAGGGACGGGCAGCCATGATGTCTTGCTGTGACTGGTTCAGGAGCAGCTCTGTGTGGACCTGCGATGTCCTACACAAGCTCCCCAGCAATTCAGCTAGACGGGAACTCTTCATTCTCACTTGATATAAGAGGAGACTGTAGCCCAGACAGGCTGGAAAGACAGCTCGGAGGATAAAGCCACTTGTTGCCAAGCCTGACACCTGAGTTCAATTCCAGGGCTCACCATGCAAGTTGTTCGCTGACTTACATGCACTCTGGTGCCATATGTGAAGACACACTCACGTGTGTATGTGCACGTGCATGCACGCACGCACACACACACAAATCAATGCAATTAAAAATGTAAAAAGCTTCACCCGTGTTGCCCAGCACTGGAATATAAACTGCATATCATGCGGCAAATCTTAATCGTTATCCTTTATTCCGCTAGTGCGGGAGTTTGGCCGGGAACATTTACTGAGCTCCTGTTACACACAAGGACAATTCTGTGTCATAGCATGTGCAAAACATGTTCCAGTCGGCAGGCTCTCTCAAGTCCCTTTGCTAACAGATCTGTACAACCGACATGGCAAGGCACACTGGGCACCTAGCAGAGTGATCTTGTTAACAGATTAAGATCCCCAACCGAAGCGCAGTGACAGTGGTGACCTGCTGGGAGTCAGAGAAGCATACATAGAACCACATCTGATTAATATTAGACTACTTTTTTCCCCACACCTCCAGGGGAAAATCCCAAGGTGGAGTTGATCCTCTGGCCAGCAGGGGCAAGGCGCACTGTGCCTCTCTCTCCACGGATGTTGTTTTTGCTAGCTCAGGGTAGCAGCTTGGTGCCTTGGCAGCCAGCGAGGCACCCTGGGATGGGAAATCAGGCAGCCGCCCAGATATTAGAAACAATTACCGCTAATTACCAGGCCTGCCAATTCCCCATTGTCTGCTTGCACTCCACCAGGAATCAAGGAGCAGGCGATGAGGATGCCGGAGGAAACTTTCAATTTTGGTTTGCAGAATGCCTGGTGCCATTTGGGGGCTGGGCTCCTTCCTGCCTTGAAACTCACAAGGCCCCACTACCTCTCCATCTCTCTCGGTTCTAGAGCCCACATTCTCCTTACAGCATAGATCTTGGATTCCCCAGGGTGCTGGGAAGGTAGGATGGGGGAAGCCAGGACCACAGAACAAAACCCACATCTCAACTGTGGCTGTAGTGTCAGTTTCAGTGAACGTAACTCAGGGTCTCTGGTTTTATGAAAGTGGTAAGTGCACACTTTAGTCTCCAAACATTTGGTGAGTGTTTATTTTTTACTTTCTCTATAAGGACAATAAGTACTGCTGCCAAATGAAAATAGTAGCCACAGGGATTTTCCTGTGTGTCTCCAATGCCAGGCAGCCTTTCTTTCTGAGGCTGACTTAGGTGGACTAGGAGACCACCCCAGAAAGCAACACTGGGATCAAGAAGAAATCTGGTAGAAAGGGAGGTGCTCATATAGGGCAGAGGTCATACCTATGACCCCCCCCCTTCCCAACAGGCAGCCAAAGCTGGAGGAGGCTGTGGAAGATGTGAGATCAAGTTATCCATCCATCAGTCCACCTGCAGGCTGTTCGCAGTTATCATCAGCTGGATGTCGTTTCTGGGGTGAGGTGGGAGGGACTAACCCTTAAGGGCTTCCTCTCTGCCCTGCATATAAGCAGAAAGCATTGTCAGAGCCCGAAGAGAGGCCCTCAGACTGTGTGGCCTGGGTGAGAGTACAGAGTTGCATGCTGGGAGAACAGGGTGAGGCAGACACTACCTGCCTGGCTTGAGTAGCTACTACTCCCTCCAGCTGATCTATATGGGTCCACAAATCGTATGAACCAAGAGATTTTAAGGTAGCCAAATAAATTAATATGGGTAGCGAATGCCCTTAGGCCTTTGGTGGCCCACAGTAAGGATTGATCATTTCCTGTTACAGACCTCAAAGTCAAGGCCCTGTTCTTCTGGTTTGTTGATGCTTACTCTCAGGTGGTTCAGGATTGTCCAGAAGGTTATATCTATGTCCTAGACATAGAGTTCATTTAGAGAGAATCCATGTTAACTTCAAAACAGGCCCGAGGCAACAGCCGGAGTATGTCTGCCCTTGCTTGGTATCCATGAGTTGCTTCTATGGACTGAACCAACTTCGACTCAAAAATATTTGAAAAAAAAATTCTCCAGAACGTTTCCAAAGCAAAATATGAATTTGCCACACACCTATCACTAGAACGAAGACACACCAATGGAACAGGGCACACGTGCACCCTGCCGCAGCATCTGCCACTTCTCGGGCCCTCCATTCCTGTGGTCCTACTGTGCGAGCATCGTCCACCTTGTTCACGCTGTCTGTTAGATCTGTAGTGGTCACATGGGTACTGCACATGTATGAAGTTTCCATGTCATTTTTCCTAAACAACACAGCATGACAACTGTTTACGTTATCACGTGCGGTGGCATTGTGGGAAGTGTCATATGTCATCTGCCCATGATTTAAAGTACATGAGGGGGTTGGAGAGATGGCTCAGCAGTTAAGAGCACTGCCTGCTCTTCCAGAGGACCTTGGGCTCAGTTCCAAGCTGGCCTACAGGGCAGCTCGCCACTGTCTGTAGTTGCAACTCCGGGGGTTCCAGCACCTTCACACAGACACGCAGGCACGCAAAACCACCAATGTACATGAAACAAAATAAGATTAAATTTTTAAAAATCTTTAAAGAAATAAAGTGCATGAGAGGAAATGCATAGGTCTATGCAAACACTATCAATGCATCCATCTTATAGGAAGGACCTGAGCATCCGTGTGGATTTTGGGGTCTCTAGGGATCCTGGGACTGGAATCAATCTGTCATGGGTACCAAGGGACAATTGGTTTAATAGGACGGAGAAAGCGCAGACATTGAACACAATTGTTTAGTTTGCAGCAAGCATCCCACATGTTCATCTCTTCCTTTCCATAGCATCTGTCACCTTCTTTCCTGGTATATAATTGATACTATTTTTAGATATGTTTATTTCCTTATGTGTATTCATGTTTCGTCTGGACAAACGTATGTGTACCGTGTATATGTCTGGTGCCCACAGACGTCAGAAGAGGGCATCAGATCCCCAGGAACTAGAGTTACAGACAGTTGTGAGCCACAGTGTGGTTGCTGGGAATAGAACCTGAGTCCTTGCAGGAGCTACCAGCCCTCTTAACCACTGAGCTATCATCTCTCCAGCCCACTGATAGTATTTCTTGTTCCGTACCTCTGAGGACAGAAATCACTGTCTGCCTTGTTCCCTGGTGGGGTCTATGTGCAGAACGGTGCCAGGGATGTGCTAAGAGCATATGGCGGATGAATGAATCACGTAGACACCGGCTGAAGTGCCTGTCTCTTTGCAGGGTTATCGGTGCTGGTAGTGTTGGTGGTGTCGGCTGGGACCGTGGAGGAAGGATGTGCGGTCCTTAGGCACCATCCATCATTGCAGTGGCTTCCGGCATGTGACCGCTGTCACCTGCCCCCTTGTCATCATTTGGTCTCAGCCACGTTCCTTCCCCAGCCCATCAGCCTCCAGGGAGCTTTTTCTCCAGTATACACGCAACTTTTGTATCTGGGATGTGGAGGAACACTGGGGCCTCAGAGACTCTCTCAGGGTTACTTGAGAAGACACACAGGCTGCCATTTCTATAGGACATGGTGCCCTTTCTTGGCTCCACCTTCTCAGAATGGTGGTGCAAGCCTGCTGCTTTCAGATCCCCACAGGCTGTCTGCGGTTTTCTGTGGTCCTTCAGCATCACCAGCTCACCTGGGGACCATAGGTCTCAGCTCACTCCGTCCTTGCCAGACTCCCTCTGCTGTCTAGGCTGGGGCCTTTGTATGGCTTTTTGTTTGTTTTCTGGGTGGGACTATCCCATTTTTGTTCCTGACTTTCTACGTCCGTTTCTTAGATTTGCAATTTAAAAGTCATGAAGCTGAGCCTCAGCCTGTGCACTCTCCTGGGCTACCCCTCTCCTAAAGCACACCTCTGACACCCTGCTGCTGCTGCATGGGGAACCCAAAGGGCAGAAGGAAATCATGGGAAGGGATGTGGAGTCCTGTGTCTGCTGTGGCTCTGCCCATTACTACACAGGAAGGGGACAAGTGAGCTGAGCAGCTTACCTGTCATGGTGGAGAGTAGACCTGAGCAGCCCTGACCTGGGAGCTAGCAGAGCCTGCAGGCTTTGTGAAGCCTAGGCTAGTCACTCCTTTTAACTACTGGAGTTGTTGGGTGACCTGGCTCAGCTCAGGCATCTGACCCTGGATCCATCAGCTCTGATCAAGAATTAGGGTTACCCTTTTTTGCTGGGAAAATGTGTTTCTCATCCGAATAATGGTGGGAAAGATTGATGTGTGTGTGTGTGTGTTTTTTGTTTGTTTGTTTGTGAAGATGTCGGCCTCCTATGGTGATGGTGAGGACAGGATGAGAAAATGGTCTGCAGATCCTTGTTCCTGTAGGTGGAGATCAGTCAGAGTCCCTCACTTCTCCCTCAGTACTGCCAGAGACACTGGAGAGGGGAGGGGAGGGGAGGGAAGCGAGCTAAAACTGGCTTAACCGAAGTAATAATAGTAACTGTTACTGACTTATGTATTCAGAAGGAAGTAACTGCATCAGGCAAAGCTTGATCTAGAAGCCCACACAATACCTCCAGTCTGATAATGGCTGCATCCCTGGGCTTCCATACCAAACACTCTAGTTACATGTCTGATGTAATAGGGGGCTTCACACTCCCACAGTTCCCAAAATCTTCCGAGTCAGATTTTCACTGACTGAACTGAGCCTGTCCTGGAGCCTGGCCCCGGCCAAGGAGAAAGGGAGCGCCCTAAGAGCTGGTCCTCCCTGCCACAATCGCATGCCTTCCATGGAGAAATGCGGTCTCTGAAGGAAACTGGGGGCTCTATTACCAAAGAAGGAAAAGTGGGTATCAGGAAGCCAAACAGCAGCAGCGGTACTTATCTGGCCCAAGGCTGATGTGCAGGGCGGTGATCGTCTGGCCTTGTCTTGAGTGAGCCTCTCATTGAGCTGCTGATTCTGGTCTAGCAGCTGCAGAGACATCACATGTGATGTAATCCTAACCAGCTCCAGATGTAACTGATGCTGCTGATCTCTGGGCCACTCTGGGAATATCAAGGCATTAAGCCTTTTATGCCAGCACCTGTCAAAACCACCTCCCATGATCCCTCCAGCCACCCTGGCCAGTTAAATCAGCATTTGTAGTACAGGTCACTGGTGGGTATGGAGGAAGATCACCATGGTGGCTGGGCAGTGGTGGCATATACCGTTAATCCCAGGACTCTGGAGACAGATGCAGGCAGATCTCTGAGTCTGAGGCTAGCCTGGTCTACAGAATGAGTTCCAGGTTTGCCAGGGCTACATAGAGAGATCCTGCCTCAAAACAAAACAAAATGATCACCGTGAGATGAAGAATATATTGGATCTGCACATCAATCCTAACGCACATCTTTTTTCCTCTGGCAGTCTTAACTATGGAGGTGTTTGCCTGGCTTCAGATGCCCAGTTCAGTGACTTCCTCGGGAGCATGGGGCCAGCACAGTTTGTGGGCCGCCAGACCCTGGCTACCACACCCATGGGTGAGTGTTCGAAGCCCTGTGCCCCTCCTTCCTTGCCCTTGCCTGATGGCTTCATGCTCTGAGCACCTGGTTTGGAGCCTGGGCCACATAGTCCTGCCCTCCACGGTGCCTGACTCTGAAGTGTCCACGCTGTCGTGATGGGACTTAGTCTGCTGTTTGGGTTGGGAGTGGGTGTAGGCAGCAAGACCCTGCTGGAGCTTCTGGGCCACTTTCTAGTGTCATCTCTTGCAGGGGATGTGGAGATTGGCTTGCAAGAGCGGAATGGCCAGCTGGAGGTGGACATCATCCAGGCTCGGGGACTGACTGCCAAGCCAGGCTCCAAGACACTGCCAGGTGTGAGGACGTCTGAGAGAGATATGGTGTGGTCCACGGGACCGAACTTCTGGGAGGGAGAGACATCTTTTTTGTTTATCATTATTCCCTCCTACCGAGTATATACTAACATACCTAGTATACTTGGCACCCAGAAAGGCTCAGAAAGCGTTTATGAAGAGGTTGGTAAATGAATATGTGAGGTTAGCATGGTGGGCAGTTGTGGACTGAGGAAAGGGGAAGCAATGAAGACCTAGAAGGAAAGCAGGGCCTCCCAGACATGACCTCACCCATTTGTCCTGTGGCCCTTCCCATACTCCTGGGGGTTCTCCGGTTCCCAGAAGTGGGTGGTGACCCTCTATTACCCATGATTTAAGGGAGCAGCCTAGAACCCTGCCTTCTGCCCTCTGTCCCCAGCTGCCTATATCAAGGCCTATCTGCTGGAGAATGGTGTCTGCATTGCCAAGAAGAAGACCAAAGTGGCCCGCAAGTCACTGGACCCACTGTATAACCAGGTGCTGCTGTTTCCTGAGAGTCCCCAGGGCAAAGTCCTGCAGGTAAGGGGGTGGGGTGTGTGTGTGTGGTGTTAACTGGGGGCAGGGTCTCTCAAGGGCCTTACCCAGGGGAATTGAAACACAACTTCCTGTGTCACTTGTACCCACAACTTCCTGTGTCACTATGAATTTGGTCCCTTATGAATCTTGACTGTTTCATCTCTGGAATACACGGGAGAAGGAATGAACTAACTCCCAAAAGTTGTCCTCTGACCTCCTTATGGATGACATTTCATGAACATTGCATACATGCATGCACACATTTGTGCACATGCACATAAAAGCTAATATCAAAGATGTATGTATTTGATGTATATGTATATATAGGCTGGAGAGTTGTCTCCGTAGTTGAGAGTGATTACTGGCCCCTGTAGGCAGCAGTACACACACGTGTGCACACGCACACACCCATGCATCTGCACACATACCACACATAAAATTAAAACCAATTTTCTAAAAAGATTAAAAAACAAAACCCAAGAAGACAGTAAGTCTCAGTTCTGTCTGACTAAGGACTATCCTTTAAGCCTGTTCTCAACCTTCCTAATGCTGCAACCCTCAAATACAGTTCCTCGTGTTGTGGTGACCCCAATGATAACATTATTTCGTTGCTACTTCATAACTGTAATTTTGCTACTGTTATGAATCATAATGTAAATAGCTGATATGCAGGAAATCTGATATGTGACCCTTGTGAAAAGGTCATTCTACTCGCAAGGGAGTCATGACCCAGAGGTTGAGAACCACCGCTCTAGGGTTTGTTGAGCTGGACTGTGCTAACTCACCGTTGTTGAGGGACAGGCAGATGAGGGACTGCAGCCACAGACCCAGATCCACAGGCCAGCTCCAAGAGGTGCTGACCAAGAGACCAGGAAGGTGCTACAGAGAAAGACTGGACCAAGAAAGAAAGCTAGCAGTGTCTGTGGTGTCCACACTGTGAGCATGCTTTATGAGGGGGTCTGAGGCTCCCTGTGGGGAAAGCAGGGGATGGTATCGTGTTGCAGATGCAGGGCCATCCTTCAAGGCCTGACTTAGCTCGAATTAGGGTCATGTGGAAGATGGAGCAGATAGTGTGAGCAAGAGGAAGGAAGCCAAGGTATAGATGGAGTAATAGGGACACTAGAGCCAGAAAAACGTGGTCAGATGAGTGGCTTTTATTATTTTTATTTCTTTGGACCTGGGGGTGCACTTGGCACATGCATGTGGAGGTCAAATGATAACTTGCGGAAGTCCGTTCTCCCCTCCTGCTCTGTGGGCTATGTGGACTCTGGCAGCGTTGGACTTAGGTCATCAAGTTTGGCCGCAGCATCTTTACCTGCTGAGCTTTCTTGCTGGGCTTCCTTGCATGCCTTTTAAAGAGGTAGACTACAGGGCTTAGCTGCATTGGCCTGAGGGACCCCAGGTTCTGACTCAGAGCCTATGAATGACTGTGACAGGCATTATTTTTTAATGTTATTGTATGGGTGTTTTGCCTGCATATGTGTCTGTATACCGCTTGTGGGCCTGGTGCCTGTGTGGTGCTGGGAATCAAATCTAGGGCCTTGTGCATGCTGGGCAAGTGCTCAGCCAGCTGAGCAAACTGCCGAGCTCTCAATTGCAAGAGGGAATCAGCTGTGGGTTTTTTTTTTTCCTACAGGTGATTGTGTGGGGCAACTACGGGCGGATGGAGCGGAAGCAGTTCATGGGCGTGGCTCGAGTGCTGCTGGAGGAGCTGGACTTGACCACCCTGGCCGTGGGCTGGTACAAGCTCTTCCCCACCTCCTCCATGGTGGACCCAGCCACAGGTCCTCTGCTCCGGCAGGCATCTCAGCTGTCCCTTGAGAGCACCGTGGGGCCCTGTGGCGAGCGATCTTAATGCCAGGGTTGGGGAGGGGCTCCCCGAGATGGCCTGGAGACCACCCAGCCCTGACCTGGGACCCCAGGCCCAGGGGCACATTGGACATTGGAGGATGGGGTTCTTCCCCACGGTGGGGAAGCAGAATGGGGAGACCTGCCCCCCTTGGGCCCCTCCTCGCTCCTTCACCTCCTACCCCTGAGACCTTCCCTCTCCCAGTGGGTTGGCTACACTTTTGACTTGGCCGGTTTTGACCTGGTGGATGCGGCTATAGTCAGAGAAAGACTGAGGCGGTGGAGCAAGCGACTCTCCTGCCCCACCCCACCCCACCTGTCACTCCCTTTGCCTCCCTGGAAGCTCGCTGCCCAGAGCCAGGTCCAGATCCAAGCCGGCCCTCTCCATGGTGCCAATTACCAGCAAGTGTCTTTCCTGCGGCACCGGGTTCAGGCAGCTACTCTTGCCCCAGCGCTGACGGGGCAGTTTGCAAGGATCCGGAGCCAGCTCCCGGGGGCCCAGAGCTCCCCACTTGAAGGGGAGTGTGGGTCTCCCTCTGCCTGCCCGTGGAAGGAGCTTTGCCGCAGCCTGTCTGAGTCCATCCATCCATCCCCTCCTGCCTGCCCCTCTGCTGTAAGCTCTAGGAATTGGGGGCCAGCAGAGATTAAAGGAAAGGAGGAGGTGCCCCAGGCCTGGCACGGATCCCCAGGGGTCCTTGCTCCATGGGATTGCAACAAGCTGGTCTGGAGCTCTTGGTGGACTGGAAGGAACATTGTCATCTGTGATACGGTGGAGGACTGTGGGGACCCGAGTTTCCGGAACCTTGCCCACAGGGTTCTTTTGTGTGTAGGGGTAGTGGGAGCCGAGCTTTGAAGAAAGCTGGGATTAAGCCTAGTGGTACCAAGGTAAGGGTTTCCCATACAGGAGAACCCCTCCTTGTTGGATGAGATCAAAGGCCATCTTGTTACCCCTCTGCCTCTGGTCTAGGGTCTTGGGGAGGTGTAAGAGCCCCTCCCATTTTAGCCTTTTAAAATAAACCATCCTGTACGAAGGGCAGAAGCCACTGCCCCAGCCTCGTCACCATGGCTCAAGGAGGTACAAGAAGAGAGATGCAGAGCTATGAGTGTAAGAATTAGAGGCTCCGATGAGGCCTGGGTAGCTGCCTTTCCTGTAGCCCTCCCTAGGGCCTGCAGGAGCCCTTTTGCATGCGAGGGAGGACACAATCTGGCCCCTATAGAAGCACATTTCTATCACTGTCCCGGGAGCCGCCCAGCAGCCTGCCATCTCCTCTTCACCTAGTCCCTGCTGTGTAGGGTGTAGTCCAGGTTAGCTGGGTAGTTAGTGTTCACGCCTGAGCCCTATTCTTAGCTCAGATGTCGTCTTTTCTTCAAGCCCCAGGCTGGGGTTAAAGGGGGGCCCCAGTACATTCCAGAAGATTGCGACCTCCTTCTCTAGCCTGGGCTGGAGGGGTTGCCTGGCTCCCCAAAGGCCAGCCCTTCCACCTTCTCCTCCCTGTCTTCCTCTCTCTTCCCTTATAGGGTAGTAGCCCTGATTGTTCATTGTATTCAGCATTCTGGGGAAATACCCTCAGCATTGCTCTTTGGATTCACTCCTGAGGATCGCTGGGCCTTGTAGAGGGGCCTGGACTCCACGAGAGGGTGTCATTTTCTACTGAGGATGCCAGGGCTCTGTTGAACCCCCTGTTGTTCCTGGTTCTCATACCAGGGAACTCCTTCTACTTGGAAATTCTCCCCATTCCCAAGCTGGCTTAGCTCTGAGTGCCCTTTAGGGTTCTGGTCCAGTTCTGTCACCTCCACGTGGAGCTGTAGACACTGCACAAGGAAGGTGCACAGGCCCCTCTTCTCCAATTGGTCTTCAGAGTGTCCTTGAGTCTGTGGAGGGAGGGGCAGGCCCTCAGCACAAGGGAGAAGGGCTCTGGGGGGGCTCACACCTGAGGCCCACAGTTAGCCATCACCCCACCTTTATTTTTTTAACCAGTGTGATATCTCTGCAGTTAGGTTATTACTCACTGTCTGGAATATTTTGAGCCAGGAGAGCGGCTTCTCTACCCAGACCCAGCCGTCTTTGCTGTGGGACAGAACCTGGCTGTCACAACCAGAGGAGGGGCTCAGCTCTTATTTGTCAGAGAGAGAGAGAGAGAGAGAGAGAGAGAGAGAGAGAGAGAGAGAGAGAGAACACGCAGGAGCACTGGCTCCAAAGCAATAACACCACCCTGGGGTGGTCAGTGAGGCCCCTCAGTGATTTTCTTGTTTGTTCTGTGAAATCTCACTCACCTCCTGGAGGGGTGTAGTGGGGGCTGGAGCCCCATTTCTTTGTATCATTGTAAGCGTGTGCCCCACTTTCAAGGGGCTGTGACCACTGGGTGTGGGAACCATATCTGTCCTCGCCAAGGACTTGTGGAAGGAGAGTGGTTTTCATCGTTAGCTTTGGGGATTATCGAGCTCAGCTTGTCCCTACTGCTGTCTGATCCTCTGTCAACTCAAACTCTTGCCCTCTGGAGAGGAGTAAGAGGGTGGAGTTGGGGGCCTTTCTGGTGCTGGGTCTCTAGGGGTGTTTCCTTTTTCCTCTGGACAGAGGCAGTATTTAGGACTGCCATGGAAAGGGCCGTCTCCATTTTCATTTCCCAGAATGCCTCTGCATTCGGAAAGGCAGGGCCTGTGAATCTTTAGTCCATTTGCATTTTGCAGGGAAAAAAAAGGATACCAAAGCCCTGCTGGAGGAGAGCCATCCTGGGGTCATTAGTATTCCCAGTGACACTTCTACCTAGATCTCCTCTTCACGTCTCCTGCAGAGCTGGAGCCAGGGCAGGATGAAGTGGGGGGGTCTCATCCTTTCTATCCCTTTTCTTTGGAGCCTCCTAGTGGCTCCAGATTATGGCGCGACTAGCTGTAGCCAATCTGAGAGGTCAGGAAACCCAGGCCCCAGCAGGAAGTCATTTGGCTAAGGCCCCTTAGCGTTATGCCTGGGAGGACAGAGCTGGGAGCCACAGCCAGGAGACCAGCGCTCAGGGGCAGGTGTGCGCCATTCCCATTGCCAGCTTCTAAGCACAGGTGGTACTGCCCTGCTTGATTCTCTCCTCTGGGCTAGTGCCTTTTCTGGGCTTGAATTGGGAGAAGAGGAGGTGCCAGGGTGGCCTTTTGCTCTGGGTCATAACCTCTCCAGGTCCAGCTGAGAGGTGGAAAACACAAGCTCCCTCCTGGGTTTGTACAGTGGGGGCTCCAGGAAGTCCCCTCTCACCTCCAGAAGGGATAACACCACCTCCCCTAGCACTTCCCAGTGTGTCCCCCCAGTGATTTTACTCTGACCCTCAAAGAGCAAGTGAAAGGTGGCTCATGTTGTCAGCAGGGAGAGGCGGAGGTCCTGAGAAGCACTTGCCACCGAAGCGCCGGCTTTGACAGTGGTTGAGCGCCAGCTCCTTCTCCGGCGGCCCACAGCACAGGCGTGCAAGCACACAGCTGAAGTAGTTAACTTTTTACAAGCAGTTCACCAGTGGGCTCCTTAAGGCAGGAGACTCTGGAGCAGTTTGAGGTTCAGAAGCAGCACGGCGCCCCCACGCTCTCCCAAAGCAGAGCTGTTGCACCAGGCAAGGTCACCTGCATTTATTTATTGAGCAACAGTGCTACACCAGACCCAGAGCCTTGGACCCCCTTTCTGTCCTTTGCAATGGCTCTCTTGGCCCCCCAAGAGGGCCTGTGTCTGTGGAATGGGACCTTGGTGGAGGAAGAGTTCCCACAAGCTTACCTGGCCAGCCCGAGGGGTCTTCATCTCAGTAAGAGCCTGTGTGGCTGGGTGGAGGCTGGAAGCAGACATAGGTGTTACCTCCGAGCTCTTTGTATCCTCCTTCAGGGTGGCAGGAAGGTGGGACCCCAGAGTCCTTGGACTGGGAGCCTCCATCCATCTACCCACCTTTCCCTGTGTCCTCTTGGGGAGCAGGAATAGCCTGGTCCTTCAAGGAGGGAGGGTTTTGGGGGTCTCTGAGTTGGAGTGGGTCACATTGCATTGTGTTCATGACCACATAGCTCATGCTGGAAATGAAAGTTTTTGGCTTTTCTACACTGGTTTTGCTCTTTTTTTTCGCATCAAGACGATTCTGTCTGGGAAGATAAGGGACACGTGTTGGAAGGGGTGAGCACTCTAAGGTGTCAAGGTGCCTCGCCATGGGCTGATTAGCATCCTCTGTGAGCAGAAACTCAACTCATGAAGATCTCCCCCAGGTGCCCTGTGAAACAGGATCTGCAATTTGGGCTCTGTTTTACTGATGGAGAAGCTGGGGTTCAGGAAAGCGATGTGAATCCCAATGACATGTTGCTGGTGATTGGTGGGACCCCGAATGAAATGCATCCCACACCACTGAGCTGCCTACAGGTAGTGAAAGGGGGAGACCATCCCCTTCATCCAGAAGGGGCTATGCAGGGACAGGGCTTCTGCTTGACAGTGGGGCAACCATTTACAGTTGGGATAACTCCACCCTTCATGCACAGCAAAGGGAATGCCATCTACTTGGTGCAGAAATTGCCCACTGTGAGCCATAAACTGCCTTCAGTCTGTCTCTGTCTCATACTTCTAGCATGAGCACCCAGTCCCACTAGTCAAATTCTAGTGCTTAAAATCGTGTCTTTCCTCTTCAGGGTAGAAGCTAGCTGCTTGTCATCCTTTGAAGGGGCGACCTGGTGTCACCCCTCCTAGGGGCTGAAGGCCACATTTTCCTACAAGTTTATACCAAACAGTTTACACCTCCAGGGTGACTTTAGAGTCGGCTTCTGCTTTTAGTGCAACATTCATGTATTTCTAGAAGGGATGATTCGCAGATGGTAGCGGGAGCCTCAACCCCCTCCAAGCCGGAGGAAGGGTGGGTTTGCTAACAGGCGCGGCTAGACATTGATTGGTCAGCCCCCGCTCGGGTAGGGTAGGACTTTCAGATGGACTTCCTCCTAGCTTGGCGTCTGTCTGTACTATTGTGGCAGTGGTACAGGGCTTCTGGACTCAAGGGAGGCGAGAAGGCCGGATTGTCGCATGCCCAAGTATCCAGCTGGTGGATGCCCTGAGAGATACAGGTGGAGGCCGCAGTGCGGGCGCGTCTCTTGAGCGCCCCCCTGCGGAATGCGCTGGCGCAGCGGGCTGAGCGCTCAGGAGTGTCGGCGCTGGCAAGAAAGCGCAGGACTACCAGGTTGAGGAAGGCACCGATGACTGTGAGCCCCAGAAGGATGTAGAGGAAGCTGAAGGCCACGTAGGGCGGCTTCCTCTGTAGCGCCTCGTCTCTCTGTAGCGCCACGAAGTCGCCAAAGCCGATGGTGGTGAGAGTGATGAAGCAGTAGTAGTAGGCGTGGAAGAAGGTCCAGCCCTCGAAGTGCGCAAAGGCAGCGGCGCCGAGGGCCAGGGTGGCAGCGCACAGCAGCAGCCCGGCTACCACCATGTTCTCTGCGGAAACGTGCGGCTGCTGCAGACCCAGGCAGCGCTTGGCTTCCAGCAGCAGGAACCTCACCAGCGCATTCAGACGCTCGCCCAGGCTCTGGAAGGTGACCAGCGTCAGGGGGATGCCCAGGAGTGCATAGAACATGCAGAAGACCTTACCGGAGTCCGTGCCTGGCGCAGCATGGCCATACCCTGTGTGGGGAGAGGGATGGGGTACTGAGAGCACAGCCTGCCTCAAGGCACCCCCACCCCAGGCCAGCCTGCCCCCAGCAGCTCCAAGCCCCACTTAGGTCGTCCCCACACTCTGAACCCCTGTGTGGCTGTTCACATCTCAGTGTCTCAATTCCTGCTGCTCCCCCCTCCAAAGATGGATAATCTACCTGTGGTCCTTCAGAACCACAGAATTCGGTTGGGGCATCTTCTGTCCCCAGCGGTAGAGAAGGATCTGAAATGTATATTGCCCGGTGCAGTGGAGGAAGCTCAGCCCCAAAGCATGGATCCAGTTGATAGGATGCTCTGGAAATAGCAGTTGGAGGACAGACCAGCGCTGTGGCTGGCTGCCCTGGGGGTTGGAGGACTACACAAGGGGCTTTGGGAGGGGTTCTGTGACTTGGTCTACACGTATTTGATAGGTGCTCTGACAACCTGAGGTGTACGGGAAAATGGATTTTTAGCAAATTATGCCTTGGTCTAAAGGGAAGGGAGACAGGTCTTCTGTGGTTTTCTAGTACCTCCAGGGTGAAGTCCCAGTTCTCATAAGGAGCCCCCAGTTCCCTCCACACACTTCCATCCTTACCCCTCCACTCGCTCATCCTCATCCACTCCTTCCTCCCCAGTCTCATCCCTCTTTGCTCATCTCCCCACTCCCCAGCCTCACCCCTTCTTTCAAATCTCCAGCCTCACCTCTCCTCCCCACTCCCCAGCCTCATCCCACCTCTCTACTCCCCAGCCTCACCCCTCCTCCCCACTCCCCAACCTCACCTCTCTTCCCCACTCTCCAGCCTCACCCCTTCTTTCAAATCCCCAGTCTTTATGCTCACCCCCTTGACACCCACACTCTCCAGACACACACTGCTGTTTCCCTCGAGAACGTTGCTTCTCCACCTCTTTCAGATTTCCTTCCTCCTTGGACTGCCTTCTGTTCCCTTCCCAGCACCCCATCCCTTCAAATTCCTCATCTTCTTCTGCCGTCCTGTAGGCCTTCACTAAACACCAACTGGTTCTGGGAGTCTTTTGTTTAAGTGTTGTTCACTGGTTCCCTCATGGATCTAAACATGTGTGGGCTGCTATGAGCCACGGGTCACTGTGCCATTGTTGTGGAGTGTGTGGATATGTCTCCTTCTGGGGAGAACAACAATAACGTACATGGGCCCATAGCCAGGGAGAAGCGAGGGGGTACGTCTCCCAAAGCAGACTGACCTCTAGCAGACTGACCTCTCTGCCCAAAGGTAAAGCATACAGACCCCTAGATCTGTGCAGCTCCACATGGTTAGACCTCCAGTGCACACAGATGTGCAAAATGGTATGCACACATGGGCTGTCTTTGTGGTCATAGCAAAAGTCAGAACCCATCCATCAGTAGAGGCCTGGCTAGCTTTGTCTCAGCATTATCCGAATGGTAGAACAGTTCACCAGACCACAGTGACCACATCACCATGCAGACATCTGGCAGCACCTAAGGAAGCTCTTTGTTTTCTCTACTAGGGGACGAGAATGGAATTAGCTGTGTGGTGTTGGCATCCAGAGGCAGCAGCAAGGATGCTACCAACATCTTACAGGGCCCAGGGCAGCCCCCCCAAACAGAATTAACCTGAGCAAGATGTCAGTACTTCTAAGGCTGAGAAGACCTACTATTCAGCCTGGAAAAAAAGTGTCGTGGCCCTTTAGGGTTGATATAAAAAAGCATTAAGATGCCCTGAATTAGGGTCTGGGATATGGCTCAGTTGATAGACTGCTTGAGTAGCATGTCTGATGTCCCATGTTCAATTCCCACTACCTCATACAAGGCAAGCATGGTGGCACACACCTGTAAATCTCCAGCACTTGGGAGGCAGAGGCATGAAGACCAAAAGTTCTGTCATTCACAGATACATAGTGATTTTGAAGCCAGTCTGGGCACAATGAGGCCCTGTCTCAAAAAAAAAAAAAGGGGGTGTACGAAATGAAAAGAGTGGGAATAGGCAAGAGAATGTATATAATATATTAGCCAGACAGCATGTGGTACTTGAAGGAAAATATACACAGAGCATATGCAGATCTATACAGAGCATGTAGCTGGACATGTGTGAGAGACAGGTCAGATGTATGGGACCCAGGGAGATGGATAAACGGGTTAAAAGATAGGATAGAGTCTCAGAAAGCCAAAAATAGCATGTTTCATCTTTCACATGGAATCTAGAGTTTTTTTTTTTTTTAAAAAAAAAAAAAGACATGAAAGCTAGAAGAGAGACCACTTAGAAAGAGGACCAGAGGAGGACAAGAGAAAGTAGCTGGTAGATATGATCAGCATGCCTGGCACACATGTATGATAACGCCACGGTGAAACCCATTGTTCTGCAAAATTAATATACACTAAGAAAAAAGACCAAATGGCTTCCAGGGAAGGGAGGGCAGGAACAAGTTTCCTTTTCATCCTGTACCCCTTGGTACCCTGTGAAATGTGCAGTGTGAACATGTGTAATATTCTAAGTCTCAATGTAGCATAGCATTTAAAGCCTCTATGGTTGATCACCCTTCCACTGCGTGGTCCCGTGGTACCCAGGGGAGGCATACACTCTGCCCATCACTACTGTGAATCCTCGAGGGCAGGGACCATGGTAACCACATCTGTGCACTCTGAGTCACCTGGGCTCTGTATAGACAAGCAGACAATAGGTTCAAAGAAAGTTAACTGACTCCAAGCAAATGGGAGGAGAGGGAAGCCAGAGGGGGACAGGGCCCTCCCAGGACCAGCAGGCCAGGAAGCACTGCTCTCATCTCCTTGAGCTCTGCCAGGTTTGAGCAGGGAAATGAGTAATAACAACAACACATACCAGGTAACTCTTCGTTCTCTCATTAGGCCCAAGTTCACCCTGTTTTATGATAAAGGAAGCAGGCTTGCGAGGGAGGGAGCTGTGCAAAGGTCCCAGCGCCTGAGCTCTTAGCCCCAGGTCTTCTGTGCCTCTGCTAAAGCAGAACCAGAGTTTCTGGACTCCAAGAGCCTGGCTTCCTGCAAGCTCCCTCTCCTCCCCTCCCCCCTTTAAAAAAACAGGTAGTGCTGCCCCCAAGTGGTCAGAAAGTCAAAACATTTCCCATTTCTACACCATTGTTTTGGTGGTGGTGATCCCCCGGCCCCCAATCCCTGGTTTCTTTCCCAACCTTGGTTTCAGATTAGCATTAGCATTGGAAGAGGCCAAATCTGGCTGGTAGACCTTCGGCGAAAACGGGAAGGGGCAGAGGCTTCAGAAGAGACACAACCTCTGTAGGCACGGTCTTGAGAATGGGGCTTGTAGACAAGAGATGGCAGAAGCATTGCTGGGAGCTGGGTTTACAGCTGGCAATTGATAACTTATTCCTAACGAATAGTGCCCGCATAGCCTATGGCACCGTGCTGGGCGGCTCACACATCTCACCTCACTTTAAACGTGGTATTCACCCAGCGAGGTAGAACATTTGCTTTTTGCCTTTGACAAAAACAGGTGTCTCTGAGGGGGCACGGTAGCTTGTCTGAGAAGGCAGGAGGCTGGAGGTGCCCAGAACTCAGCTTTTAGGGTTGCAGGTGTGCTTTTAAACCCTTGGCTCCTGTGCAAGCACATTCTCCCAGATGTTGGTTTCCGGTTTGCTCCTCTGAGGCCACCCAGGACATCTGGCAACTACAGTTGGAGCCTGGTACCTAGTGGCTAGTTAACACAGGTCTGAAGCCCTGGAGAGCCTGCTTCTCTCCTTGCAGGCTCCCCAGGCTTAGCCCCCAGGCCCTGAACAACTGCAGTTATGGCCACAGCTGGAATTCAGATGGTATACATAGGGGTTCCTCTGGATGCTCCAGTGTGAGGCAAAGCTTTGGTAATCAAGTGATGGGACTCCTAGTGGGCTCTGGGTAGACCACTAGCCACACAGCGGTCCCAAGACGAATGACAGCTCTGTTATACGGGGCTAACAGAATAATCTTTATTATGATAAAAAGGCAATCTTATTTCCACGGTGTTTTCTGTGGATCAGGCTCTATGCTAAAACGATCTGCACGCACACATAATAATCTCCATTACAGCTGGCGTTCCTCTCTTCCTCTAGCAAAACGTATTAGGACTCCTAGTTTTCTAAGGAGAACACAGTGGCTCAGAGAAGTCAAGAAAGTTATCTAAGGTTACACAGCTGACAGAGTGGGACTAGGAAGCCCCACTTCTGTTCCCCCAAGACCCTGGGGTTTGTTCTAAGCACCCCCGTGACAGCCTTGTGGCAAACCATTACTGACTACCCCCATTTCGCCCAGCGAGGCAAATGAGCCTCGGTGAGCTAACTAACATGCTCCTTCCAAAGGCAGGGACAGGGGTGGGACCGCACCCGAGGAGAAATCGGGACAGAGGGGAGGCTCCGAGAGCTCACCGATAGTGGTGATGACCGTGATGGCGAAGTAGAAGGAGCCTGCGAAGCGCCACTGGCTGCCGGCGCGGTGCGGCTCTGCCTGCAGCGCCAAGCGCTCCAGCTCGCGGTAGTCGTCGGCGGAGAAGCCGTACTTTCTGCGGAACTCGCTGCGCTTCCGGGCCAGCAGCCGCTGCCGGTTGCGCTCCGCCTCGGACTCCAGCGCATCGAAGACCGCGGCGCCCACCAGCAAGTAGGACAGGATGCACAGGACGAGCGCGGCGGTGCGCGCACTCTGCTTCCTCATCGCGTCTCGCCTGCTCTGAGTCCCGGTTTCTGTGCGCCCCGACGGTGCCAGCTCCATCCCTCCGCGCCTGACGTACAGCAGAGGGCCGGCTCTGAGCTCTCCTGCCGCTTCCCCGCCCTAGCTCACGCAGGTCCCGGCAGGGACATCTGGTGCAGAGGCCCGGCTCAGGTGTGCAGAGGGCCCGCCTCCATCGCAAGCTCGCCCTACGACTTGGGGCTAGTCACCCTTTCCTTCCTCCCGTCTATCATCTAGGAAATGTTTACTAAGCGCCCTCTGGTGCCCACCATTCTCGGTGGGAGTAGAACGGGTATGTCAGCAAGCAGGGAGGGATAATAAATGAACAAAAAGATAGGGTAAGACAGGTGTGATAAAGGAGAAAAATAGCGCTTGGAGAGGCGCGTGCCAAGCCATCCAGGAGTGACCAGGGAGACAAAATCCAGGCCACAATCAAAAGGGAGGTGATTTGGTGACAGGAGACAACAGGGAGCAGCAGTGAAGCTGGAGTCTGGAGAACTGGGATACAGGCTGAAGAGACAGGAGGAACAGAAAGAAGTGACTTCTATAAATCCATTTTTAATTTAATTTTTATTTTATATTTGCCTACACGTATATATGCCAGCATACCATTTGCACAGGGCTCATGGAGGCCAGAAGAGGGCGTAGGTTCTCCTGGAACTGGAGTTACAGTCTCCAGTTGCAAGCAACCATGTGGGTGCTGGGAATGGAACCCTTGGTCCTCTGGAAGAGCAGCCAGTGCTCTTAAACACTGAACCGCCTTTCCAGATCCCAGGGTGAATCTGCAGGGCAACGGGAAAGCATGGAAAAGCCGTAAGCAGAAACACACACAATTCCACCATCATCTGTTTGTCTGCGTTTTGTTTTTCAAAAGGGCATCAGAGCCAGGCATGGCAGTCCACACTCAGCACTTGGGGGGGTGGAGGCAGGTAGATCAGGAGTTCGAGTCTGGGCCGGGCTACTTGACATCACATCTCACCACCACACCCCAGAAAAAGCAAGGGACTGCCATGTGGAAAAGAAAAGGTGGCAGAGAGTGAGAGCACCCTCCCCCAAACCTCTCACCCTGCTTCCCCCAGCCACCCCCAACTTTCAGTTCCTGCATGAACTCTCCCGTGACTCATTACAGCCTTCTCTCCAGCCCACTCAGCCAACATCTGTTGCATCCCTGCCAGGGACCAGGTAGCAGCAAGAAGTGCCACACAGACACTGATGTGCTTAATCCCCCCAACTCAGCTGGCTCACACCCTGGCCACCCTGCCACTCCGTACCATTGGACATGTTTCCTGACACCTCAGGTGGTCTCCTCTGAGCCCCCAAAGGCCTGAGTGCCTGCCATATTCCATCCCTCCCAGTGCAGTATAACCCTTGCATCCCACACCCCAGGAGCATCCTCTGGTCTCCAGCACTCAGACCTGCCTTGCAGCACACACCTAGTGGCAATGTGAGGTCAAATAAGAATTTCCATGTGCAAGTTAAGAGCAGCTCACCTTCATTGCTTCGTCCGGAGCTTGGGTTGGCTCAATTTCACCATCCATAGAACGATGGGTTTGTTTGCTTGTTTGTTTTTTGTTTTTTCAAGACAGGGTTTCTCTATGTAACAGCTCTGGATGTCCTGGAACTCGTTTTGTAGGCCAGGCATCTGGTATCAAACCCACAGCGATCCGCTTGCCTCTGCCTCCCAAGTGCTGGGATTAAAGGCATGGACCACCACCACCTAGCTTAGAATAGTGTTCTTGTTTTTATTTTTATTTTTCCGTCTCATAGGGACTGCGGTAGTTCATAGAACAGCCCCCAAGGATACCCATGCCTCATCCTTTGAATCTGTGAAAGCATCCTCATCCTTGGGGTCTGTGAATACATCTGGCTGCCTGGCAAAGAGAAACTGAGGATGCTGATAGCATTGGTTGCTGGGCAGCTTGCCTCGACATGGGGAATGATCTCAAATCTCTGGGTGGACCCAACATCACCACAGAAGACCCTGTACTTGGAGATAAAGGCAGGAGAGACAGCTAGAGAGATGGTGGCATAAGCAATTCCTCAACCTGATCACTGGAGGAGGGGCCCCCAAGATGAGGCAGGGTGGCTGACATCCAGGAGCTAGAAGTTGGAAGAGGACGGGTCCCTGTTTGTCTAGAGAAACAAAGAAATGTGGACACACAGGCAGCTTTATTCTAGCCCATGGAGGCCCATGTTGAAAGAACCAGAAAGTTCTTTTGTGGGGTGAGGGTGGATGTGCAGATACACATGTGGGGGCCTTATGCATGCACATGTGTGTGCATATGTATAGAGGCCAGACACCAACTTTGAGTGGTACTCCTCAGCAGCTATCCACCGTGTTACTTCCTTGGAACAAGGTCACTCCTTAGAATTTGGGGCTCTCCAGTTCCGGCAACTGGCTAGCCAGCCTGCCCCAGAGATCCTCTTGACTTGACCTCCTCAACTGGCATTACAAGCTCATGCCACCACACCTGACTTAAAAATGGGTGCTGGGGGGGGGGGCTGGAGAGATGGCTCAGAGGTTAAGAGCACTGGTTGCTCTCCTAGAGGTCCTGAGTTCAAGTCCCAGCAACCACATGGTGGCTCATAACCATCTGTAATGAGGTCTGGTGCCCTCTTCTGGCCTTCAGGGATACACACAGGCAGAACACTGTGTACCTAATAAATAAATCTTAAAAAAAAAAAAAAAATGGGTGCTGGGGATTGAACTCAGGTTCTCATGGTTGCGAAGCAAGCACTTTGTACGAACTCTCTCTGTTCTCAGCCCCAGAAGGAAATTTTTGGATGTGGGGGTAAGTCTCCATGTTTGTGATGATTAACAGCTGCCATAGGCTGAATGGAGAAGGCTGGGGAGCAGCACCTGCTTGCCAACGGGATTTGCCTAGGGGCATTTAGCCACTGTCGCTGTCACACTGAGTAGACCCTGGCCCGAAAGACCTCAGTTCTGGGGTGGAATTGGGGCTCAGTGCCTATAGAAAAAGATTTGCACGCCCTCAATCCCCAGAGAGCCAGGATGGCAGCCAAGTGGCCCAGAAGCGGGTTGCTGACGCGGGAAAGCTAACACAGTTGCTGCGACTTTATTTTTAGTAAGGGCATCAGCAAGTTTGTTTTTCTGATTCTTCTCTGCATTAGAAAAGCAGAAACCTGGGCAGAATCCTCGGGGTGGGGGCAGGGCACCAGGCCCTTCCACTCAAGAAGAGCTGGAGAAGAACAGGCTTGGGGAGCAGCTTCCTCATGGGGAGGGGGCAGTTCACGAGGATGCTCCTGAGCACAGCTGGGGTCCACGAAGACTTGAGTTCAAATTCCCACTGCTCCACTTCCTACTCGCACGTCCGCAGGTAGGACATCGCCGCCTCTCTGTACTTCAGTCTCCCCCTGTGAGGACAGAGATACCAATGCTCCCCACAAAGGACCATGACAGACGCTGTGGCGTGCCGCTTCCCAGGTGCCCCTGAGCTGGTAGTCTTGCTTCCTCCCCCTTCAAAACTGCCTGTCCACAGATGCCAGGAATTCAGTTTTCAGAAACAGAGGAGAGACTAGAGACTCTGGAGACCTGTGTGTGCTCAGCATTGCCACTCTGTCGCCTCTACAGGCCAGGAAAGAGAAGGTGCCACCTGCCGAGTCCCTGGGGTCATGGCTGAGACAGGACTTGAACATGTAGCTGCCTGAGTCCCAAGGGCACCACTCTTGTTCGGCAAGGCCCTGCCAGCCACGTCACTGGGGGGGGGGGGGGACCTTGCTTTCTTCGCCTGTGTGGTGGCTGTGAGAGCTTTGGTAGATGGAGCTGCCCCATCACTGTGAGGCTCCGGTGTCACAGAGCTGAGGGTGCCTTGTCAGAGGTACCCACTGGGGTGGGTATAATTGGGGCCATGGAGGCACTGTCAGGCCCTGCCAGGCAGGTGACTCTGCCCTGTGCTTGGCATTTTGGGTTCAGCAGCTCTATTTTAAGCCGGAGGAGGTTAGGGTTTGTGTATGTGTGTTTCTCAGGTTGAAAAGTAGTCAGCTGAGCAGACACCAAAAACAGAACTCCCCAAGGCGTTCCTTCCAGCTTCCCTCCTTCTGTCTACCCTCCTGCTCCACCTGCTTGGGGACCTAAGGGGACCTAGTGATTTTCCTCTGACCCCTGGTGCTAGCATTATACCCATGGCCCTTCAGTGAGGCCTGGGAGCTCCTTAAAAGCTGCCAGCCTTTCCACTCCCATGTTGGGAGAGAGGAAGCTGAGGCCCAGAAAAGGAAAGGGGCCTCATCTAAGGTCACACACGGGACCAGGATGGAGTAGATAGTTATTTGAGACCTTGGGTCCCATCGTGGGCACGTGATTTCATCTCTCTGAGTCTCAGTTTACCCATCTCTGCCTCAGCAGGTGGGTAGGGTATCTGCCTGACAGGATTCCTGTGAAAATCAAATAAAATGTGCTCAATACAGGGTCTCACCAGCAAATGATGGCACCCCCTCCATCCAGCCAGTTTCTTCCCAGCCCTTCCCTGTTGCTCACTCTGAAGGGCTTTGGGGATCAGAGGAAATTGATTTTTTTTTCAGTTAAATAAGCTCTATGATTTTCCAGAAGGCCAGCAGGCTCAGGCATTCCCCTTGATAAGATCCCCATGTGTCTCTCTTAACAGAATTGACTATTCTTACCCCAGGGGACGTCGTTGGGAGCTCCTTAGAGAGCAGCTGCGGCCTGTCAGCAGCCTGACTGTCATTTAGGGATCTGGGCTGCTTGACATAAAATAGCTGCATCTCACTAACCACAGAATGCTGGTGACCTGTCATCAGTATGGGGGATGAAAAGGGGACGCCCCAGAATGAGGATGCTATTTGGGGGACAGATGGCAACTGTGTGCACATGACCCCTCTCTGGCTTGTCATCTCAGCCAGGGCTGCAGTGGTGACACTTGTCCCTGACCATTTACTAAGAGCCACCGAGGCTCCTTTTCAGCTGCACGAGGATGGCTACTGTAAGGTTAATGGAGATATTAAAACTTCCACTATTCAGCTGGGCGGTGGTGGCGCACGCCTTTACTCCCAGCACTTGAGAGGCAGAGGCCGGTGGATCTCTGTGAGTTCGAGGCCAGCCTCTTCTACAAAGAGAGTTCCTAGACAGCCAAGGCTACACAGAGAAACCCTGTCTCAAAAGAAAAAAAAAAAAAAACAAACAAACAAACATGTAGCCGTCTTTCTTGGACCATCAGCCCCTAAATCATAACACACAGACTTATTATTAATTATGAATGCTCTGCCTAAGCTTAGGCTTGTTTCTAGCTAGCTTTTTTAAATATTTATTTATTTATTATGTACACAATATTCTGTCTGTGCATATGCATGCAGGCCAGAAGAGGGCACCAGACCCCATTACAGATGGTTGTGAGCCACCATGTGGTTGCCGAGAATTGAACTCAGGACCTTTGGAAGGGCAGGCAATGGTCTTAACCTCTGAGCCATCTCTCCAGCCCTAGCTTTTTTTTTTTTATCTTAAATTAACCCATTTCTATTAATCTATTGCTGCCCCAAGGCTTTTTTACCTCATCTAATTACTGTCCAATCTGCTTTCCTCCTTCCTCCAAATCTGGCTGGCTAGCCCCCAGCTGGCTGACTGCTGGCCGGCTGCCTCCCTTTTTCTCTCTGCATGCCAGCCCTTTGTATCCTTCCTTTGCCTAGCTATTGGCTGTTTAACTTCTTATTAGACCAATCTGGTGCCTTAGGTAGGCAAGGTGAAACAGCTTTATATAGTTAAACAAATGCAGCATAAACAAAAGCAACACACCTTTACGTAATTCAGCAAAGGCAGCACATCTTTGCCTAGTTAAATATTATACACACATACACACATACATATATACACATACACACACATACATACACACACATACACACACCTATACACACACACATATATATATACACACACATACACACACACACCTTTCTATGTGGTACAGACTGACCTCAAACTCACACTCCTCTCACTTAAGCCTCTTGAGTGCTAAGACTACAGGCGTGTATCATCACGCCTGGATTTTAGCATTCTTATGACCCACGCCAGACGTGCCTTTAGTTAATCCTCAAAGCAAGGCCGTGGGCTAGGCACTTTGATTCCACCCTAGAAAAGAGAGACTGGGTTAACCAAGACTAAAGACTTCCTGAAAACCAGTATGGAAACCTACTGCTTCATAAACTAATTACAAATTATTAAAATATAGAATGGGTCTGAACACAGATACCCTGCATCTGTGGACAATGCTCCCACTGGAACACTTAGGTTATTAAATAAGAATATCAGGCATAGGTTATTGATCAGGAAGGCCTCAGAAATTCCCAAAACAACACAGACTGTTGCTATTGCTCCTAACTGTCAAGCAGAACCAGATGTTAAGACTCTGCTTCAGAAGACACAGCACGTTTTGGCTGCAGGACACAGAGACGTGAAGCTGGGACCGACATGAAAACTCCCTGCCTGCTGTGTCTGTTTAGGACAGAGGGGCTGTGCAGGCTTTCTAGGGGAGAAAATCCATCAGTGGGATTGCTCTGCTGTCAACCCTGTATCCTACAACACTGACTTGCCAGGCAAGATGTGCCTGCCCACTGTAACAGCAGTGGGCATGAAAATCATGGCAGCAACCAACTGCTTTTGGATTGCACTTGAGGCCTGATCCACGGGAAGAAATTCATGCTTGGTACTGTAAACCTGGCCAAAAGCATGGCTCAAGAGGGTCTAGGGGAAACACACTACTGTTGTTTTGGTACCCAACATGTTGCCAAGCTGCCTTCTAAATATTTATGCTTATTCCCATAGACTAGTGCTATTCTCAGCCTCGGTCAGAGAAGCTTCTCTCTGCAGTAGCCGTAGTTAAGCTGGAGAGTCATGTGATCAAAGTGCAGAGAATGACAATTGGGTGCTCAGCACAGAATGGGACACACACACACACACACAGCCCCGAGAACATCACAGAGGAGGGGGCTTAGCCCAGTTCACGAGCTTTACACATTGCCCACCCCCCATATGTGTAGGACGCCCAGGGACTGGCAGGCGACTGATGGAACAGCTGGAAAGCAGAATCCTCTACACTCATGTGGGCCTTTCTTTTAAAGTTATTTCTATTATTTTAACTGTGTGCATGTGTGTGTGCATGCATGTGTGCGCACACACAAGAGTGCAGGTGCCTACAGAGACGTTGGACCCCCTGGAGCCGGAGTCACAGGCAGTTGTGAGCCACTTGGCATGGTGCTAGGAATCAAACCTGGGACCTCTTAAGAACAGCATATGCTTTTATCCACTGAGCTGTCACTCCCGTTGCCTCCTGGATATTTCTTTCCAGAGCTTTCGGAGTTGTTTCTTCCAAGCCCGACTTGAAGTAGCTTTTAAACCACAGGTCTTTATCAAGCTTTCCTAAAAAGCGAATCGCTTCCCTTTGTGGTCATGTTTCACCAGCTTATGGGACGGCTAATTCAATTGCCTCTTTACAAAACCCAGTGTGGCTGGTGCAGACCAGTTTGGAAACAAACCCGACGAACTCTTGGCAAGCATGCAATTTGGTGGCAGGAAGCCAGAGGGGACAAGGGTGCCAGAGAATGGCCTGCTGGCCACTCAGCAGGCGTGTGGCTGAAGTGTCCCATTCAAACTGCCTGGAGAGCGCCAGTTAGCCCGGTGAGCTGTTTAAACAGACTACTAAGGAGAATTTTGTTGTCACCCTAATGCTAACAAAGACTCCATAGTGTGGTGTTGACTCTGGGAGACACCTGCCCAGCAAGACAGTTCATCTGCCAGCCTGTCTTACAGCCACAAGTGATTATGGGATGAGCATCACTGACGGAGTGCAAGTTAGAGTGTGGGTTCCAGGCATGACCTCTAGAGAACAGGGGAACTTCTCCATCCCTGGGAAATGGTGGGTCACCATGTAAGCGGCCAGGAGCATCACGTGAAGGGAGGCTGCCATCCCGTCAGAATGCTTGCTGGGTTTATTAAGGCAGCGAGCATCACCCTATGGACACACCAGGTAAGTAGTGCAACAGTCAAATTAGATGATACATACTCAACAGACTTCTGAGTGGGACTTCCTAATAGGTCAGGTTCCTAGATGAAGTCTGACTTACAGCTGAGGTCAAACACAAGGTACCAAGAACCTTATGTTCCCGAAAGCTCCAAGACTCACCTGCAGGCCCTTCTTAGAAGCATCCTATGGTTTCCTCCTCCTGGTCTAGTTCCCTCAGCCTAAGTAGTGAAGTCAAGGGCAAGTTTCTAGAGCGAGGGAACAGGTTTAGGTCCTGGGCCTGCGATGTACCAACTGCGAGACCCCTGGTAAAATCATGCCAGCTCTCCGGATGGCATTAAGTGATAATATCTGTCTCTTTGTTGCCTTATAATTCCCCCAAAAGTCATGGCTGCGTGTTCTATTCCACCCTCCCTCTGCTCCTACTGACTTCTGAACCTGTCAATCACTAGTTACATGGGTCTGTTCTTTATCTAGTTGGAAGCCAAAAGAGCTTCACCTCAGAGAAAAGTGAGACCAAGAGTCACAAGGACTATCCAGAGCCATCCAGGTCAGAGCAGGCAGCCTGGGGAAAGGCCTAGAGGGGAGAATCTAGACAAGAGGGGATGCCATACCCATGGGGGGTGCTCGGCACAGAGGATGTGGAAGACACAAAAGGCCTGGGAGTCATAGGAATCTGGTCCAATCAGGTGCAGGTTTATCTCAGGGTCCCAGAGGGCTTTAAGCAGAGTGACTTAGCCATGATTGTGCTTACAGAGGTATTCCTGTATGTTCAGTGTGACCAATGGGAGAAGGCTTTCACAGTGGGGTCAGACAAGGTACCCTGCCTCGGAGCCTGGTGATTAAATAACACATCAGCACAAATAGAAAAACAACAAAATACCCTCCCCCAGAAGGGAAGGGGGAAACTAGCTACTTCTGTCACCACCTCACGTTGAAGCTTGGGGCACCATCTCCAAATAGGCTGCACTTTTGCAACTGGGCGATAGGGGGCGGCAGTGACTTCTAGTTCCAGGACTTCATCAGCCAGCAGCCTCTCCACTCTTCACGCTTACAAATATCACTAGGGGGCAGCACCACGTTACTGGTTCCTCTACCAAAGCCCATTTGAAACCACTAATAATACACAGATTTTTAGCAAAGTGGGGAGGGAACAGGAGACTAAAGAAATGCACGATCCTGCTCGGACCAGATGCAGGTGGAGGGGAAGGCTGTTCTTGAACAGTTGACAAATGACCACGTGAGCTCTGGATAGTTAATAGTTCAGTTAAAGTTAAGAAAGAGAGAGAGAAGGAGAGAGGGGGGAGGGAGGGAGGGAAGGGGAGGAAAAGACAAATTGGGAGGAAGGGAGAGGGGAGAGAAGAGGTAGATTAAAAACGAGAAGAGAAAAGATAGAGGGGAAGGATAAGAGAAAAGGAGAGGAGAGAGATGGGTGAGGGACAGAGCGCACAGGCTGTGGGTCCAGCTGGTTCCCAGCCTCCCAGCCCTGATTGCAGCTGAATTTTACTTCTCCAGCTTCAGCATCCCCTCTGCAGAGCAGGAGCTCCTTCAAGTATCTCCCAGGTCGTAAGGTCACGGACAAGGGCACCAGGACACAGCACGTGCTCTCTAGACGATGACACCATCCTGGTGCCAACCCCAGGGCAAGGTCTGGAGGGCCAGATTCTCTAGAGTTATTACCAGTTAAGACAGGGGGGAAGCTGGGCATCTTGTCAGGCCAGGGAGCTCTCTCTGCCTTCCGCTAAGGGAGCCCCACCTTCATTATCTCCCTCAACATGCAGGAAGATGGAGGGCCCCAGTCCACAGGGTCTGGCTCCATGCTGGGAGCTTCAGCCATAGGGACAGGGGCTCCAGAGAGCTATGGGTTAATAGCATGTAGTTCCCCTGCTGCTCCAACCCAGCACTAAGCAAGGGAGTGCAGACATTTTCCTGGGGTTCAGCCAGCCAGGCCCAGGAAGCTCTGCTAGGAAAGCCTGCCGGAGGAAGGTCAGAAGATCTTCATCTCTGAGCCCAGTGCCATCTCTTCGCACAGGGAGGGCTCCTGTTCCTGCCCTCCATCATTCTGACCACACAGAATCACAAAGGCTGCCCTTCCCCTCCCTGTTTGGTGAGGGGGCCTCCTCCTCTTGCCTTCAAGCCAGCTTTGGGCTTGGCAACCTTGTCCTGCCAGCGGAGGCTGCTTTCACTTCCAGGTGTGGTGCTGAACCGAACCTAATTCTCTTCCCAGCTTCTCATACAGACTCGGTACCTATACTGAATGTTTCTTCTTCTTCTTCTTTTTTTTTTTTTTTATTCTGTTGAATGGGACAAGTCAGTCGTTAAAGAGTGTGTGGCTTCGAATGTGCGAAGCTCAGGAACAGGCAAAACTCACTCCTGTGGAGATGGAGATCAGGTAGGACAGGCTCGTCAGATCACAAGAGAGGGCAACAGGAAGAGCAAGGCTGTTCTGAGGTGATGGGAACATTTTATACCTGGATGGAGGTGTTGGTTGCAGGGTGCACAGTTGTGAAGGCTCAACAGGTTTGTGGTTTGTGCATTTAACTGTGTGAATTACATACATCTCAACAAAATTTCATAGGGAAAAAAATCACTGTTTAAGAACAAAGACTATTATTGTTGTTTAGTCTTTGGGTTTTGAACAGGATCTCACTGTGTAGCTCTGGCTGGCCTGGAACCCAGTATGTAGACTAGGCTGGCCTCAAACCCACAGAGATCCATCTACCTGCCTCTTCCTTGGAGTTCTGAGATTAGAGGCATGTGCCACCACATTGACCAGAGACTCCTCTGACTGTCTGGCTAGATCTTGATGATAGCACCAGTTAAAAAGTAATTGTTTCTGGGTGGGGTGGTGCATGCCTCTAGTCCCAGTACTCAGGAGGCAGAGGCAGGTGGATCTCTGAGTTTGAGACCAGCCTGGTCTACAAAGCAAGTTCCAGAACAGCCAAGGCTGTTACACAGAGAAACCCTGTCTTGCAAAAAAATTATTTGTTGTTTGTGGTATTCATGTATATGTATGTATGTGGTGTATGTGTGCACATGTGCACTTGAATGTGTGCCTGTGTAGGCATTGTTCCCTGGGAGCTGTCCACTGTATTTTGAGACAGGGTCTCTCATTGGCCAGGAACTTACTAAGTAAGCTATGCTGACTGGCCTTGAAGCCCCAGGGATCCTCCTGCCTCCGACTCCCCAGTACAGGTATCATGAGTGAGCCCCACCACACCTGGCTTTTGTATGTAAGTTCCAGGGATTCATCCTGGGTTCTCATGCTTTCCTAACACTTTACCAACGAGGCTGTCTCCCCAGCCCCCACTTCTATTTTAAAATAAACACAAAGTGGACCGTGGGAGAGAATGTAAAGTTTATATTTAGGTGGGGGTTTGTTTCTATTTTGACAGGAAAACACAGGACACCAAACAAAATTCCGCATGTGACTTGGCTTTTTATTCCAGGCTGGCCCTATCCTCCAAAGGACACTCCACTTTCCCTCATCTTCCTCATGATGAGGAGGCCTGGCCTGCTGGAGTGTGGGGCTGTGAACTTCATGCTTTTCGAGTGCTTAGGAAATCTGCATTCTTACAAATACAGAGTGAAGTTCACAGATCTTGCTGACGCTCTTCAGGACAGTATGACTTCATCGCTTCATGTTCACAGAGAATTCTGCCACTGAACTCCTCCCAGACAGGTAAGGTGTTCTCAGACCAGGGGAGCCAGACTCACTAGCCCACCCATCATCTTGCCTTTGGGAACAAGTGCACAGAAGTCCAAGAAGGGAATTGGGAGTTTCAGGCAATCTGTTTCCTGGTGTCCCCTCACCCCTATTGTCCCTGGCATGGTGCTGAGATTTGCCCAGCACAGCTTAACTTTCAAGATCCTTCCTGTGGTCTCTTTTTCTGTATGGTGAAGTTGGAGAGAAAGCTGTCCCGTGTGCATATTTGATAAGGAACTAGCCAGGAGAGCCCAGAAGCCTGGGTCAGAATCCCAGGCTGCGTTAGAGTAATGGAGTCGGTTATTTGTTCCACCTACCTCGGACAGAACAGGCAACCCTCAGTGGCCATGGACGAGGAACCTAACCAGGACAGTTAACTGCAGCCAAAAGCACGGAAAGGGGCGTCTACCATCAGTCCAGGGCCTGGTCCTAGGGACACCTGCCGAGAATGGCGGGCTCTGTATCTCCGAGATCTCCAGCTGGCTCTAGAAGGCACTGTTCCATGAGCTGCGACTCCCGGCGGCCAGGCAGGGTCTGGACAAACATGGGCGGCGCTGGATCTCTAGCTGGCAGAATCGGTTCTGGTTGGATACGCGGGTGGCTATCCCCAGCCCACAGGTGGTCGAGCAGGGGCCCCAAGCTGTGCTCCATGTGGGACAGGCGACATCAGCAGATGCAGGAGTGATGAGGCCAGAAAGTTGGTGTCCTGGGGGATTAGAAAGAAGAGGGTGAACATGGAAAAGTCAGGACTCCACAGACAAGTCCGCTCCCCTGCTAGCCCTCACAGGGACCCTCGTGAGACTTAGCCTTAGTTTCTTCCTAAACTTCCCTACATTGGGGATTGAATTAAGCAATGGCTGGGGAATCTAAGCACAGTGCACCCCGCAGACATCCATCACGAGATGACTAAAAACGCCATCTTCCTTTTTTCTCACCTTCCTATCCTCTAATACAGGGCATCATACAGGCACACTTGTGGCAAGAACGGCCCAGATAACAGGCTGGCCATGACCTGGCTCTACCTTCCCCATCCACCTCCGTTGTCTAACGTTCTTCCTTCTAGCCCCGAGGAGCAAGAGCACATCTGGCAAACTCTAGAGAGATTTCTCAGTTGTCACGGTCAGTGTATACAAGGTTTGGGGGGGGGGGTACTACTGATATCTAGAGTACGGAGGCCAAGTTATCTTTCTGCATCCCACAATATCCCCAACAACCCCAAACCACGAGAGACTCATCCCAGACGTCGCTGGCGCTGATGATGAAAACCCTGCTTTGAACGCACAGGTGTCACGTTTATGTGTCAGAGAAGCGGGTGTTGGATCAAGGACTGCTCAAGGGTGCTAAGATGTGAGGGTGCCGGCACCCCTGTACAAATGGCGCAGTGTTTGCACAGAACCCACACACATGCCTAAGAACACAGGCTACATCCAGGTCACTAAGGCTAGCTAAAATGGGGAAACATTACTGAAGAGTTGTGAAACCACCTTTGCTAAGGAAGAGCCTCATGCATAAAATAGTCTGCACGTGCTCAGTACGAACTCAATGACAAAACTATCCTTGATGAGCAGCTGGCTGAATCCACGGATATAGAGGACCCTATGCATGTACACACAGTGGAGGTCAGATGGCAGGTCGAGCTTTTATCTCGACTTTTAATATGTAAGTGAAGGGCTGGCAGCATGGCCCAGTGGTAGAGCATTTGCCTGGTGTGTACAAGGCTCTGGGTTCAATTCCAAGTACCATGGGGGTGTGGAATACATACTGTGAGCTGGACGACTTTCTCTCATGTGCCTAACTCGATGTGTCTTATCCCTAACAGGGATGATGGTGGCCAGGGCACTTATGCAGGCTGAGTGTCTGGCATCTTTACAACCTGTTTACTTGTCCTAGTTCAGTTTGTCCTCACCACAGTCCTGAAAGGTGGGGGTTCTTATTAGTTTCACTTTCCAGTTGGAGAAACTGAGGCAGGGAATGTCAACAACTTTCTCAGAGTCACGCAGCAAGCAAGGCCAGAGCTCGGTATAGAAATGCAGCGTCCATGTATTTAACCCACCCCGTCTCCTGCCTTCCGCATGTGGTGGCATCCGCAGAACCAGTCCTTACTTCCTGGTCACCTTCCCCAGGCAAATTCATATGATAACCGTAATGCTTTTAAAGAAACAGGGCAACAAAATCCCAGAGTTGAAGAGTTGGTCGAAGAATATAGCTGTCTTGTCTGTACCTCTGCCCAGCCCTGGGCTGTGTCCCAAACTCCAGTCCTGCCTGGTTCGGTTTTTACCGAATCCTTTACTAAATCTAAATCATCATGTATTCATAGTATTATAAATTGTCCACATGTATTAAGTATCATAAATATATGCTCTTTCTCTATATATATATATAGTCATATTACATTAGTCTATACTATATTTATTATCTGTGCTATTTTATTTATACCCCTGCTGTGAGATGCACAAATTTGGCTCAAGGGCTAACACTCCTCCTTCCTCTCCACTCTGTCACCTGAACGAGAACTCTTTTTTTTTTTTTTTAAGATTTATTTTTATTCTACCCGTGTACAGTTTTCCTCATACACGTATGTGCACCTTGTGCATGCCTGGTGTCCCCAGAGGTCAGAAGAGGGCATCAGATCCCCTGGAGCTAGAGTTATGGAAGGTTGTGAGCTACCATATTGATGCTAGGGACTGAATCTGTAAGAACAAGTGCTCTTAAATACCAAGTCATAGCTCAAGTCCCTTAAACTTTATTTTAAATGACTTATTAGTTGAAATCATATCTCTAAGTGGTTGCCTCTTATTCTGTCAGTTTCTAGCAGGCTGTTACAGCATCCTGACATCTTGTCCCCAACCCCAGCAGCTGAGGCCTTGGTGGCCCGGACGCCCCGTACACTCACTCACCTTGGGCCGTGTAAGACTGGATCCTTGGCCTCGCTCCCTGGTCGCACACCCACTCAGGACAGCACCTGCCAGGCACCTCTACTCTCCTGGGGCGCGGGCAGTCCCAGCTGGGCAGTCTCACATTCTCGCTGCACAGCGGCAGGCAGGTGAAGCCACCGTCATCACAGCGGCAGAGGACCCTGCAATTGGGCTGAAAGGTCTCCCCATCCAGGAACCTGCGGCCATTCACCTCACAGCTTCCGTCATCCTCTTCCACTGCGGAGGGAGGAGAAAGCAGAGCAGCTCTGGGCCTGGGACCAGAGTGCCAGACACCCTGTCTCCTTACCCACCTCTCCTCCACGGGCCTGCCAGAGAGGCGTCAAGGAGTCTGGCTTGGACCCCATGGACCAAGTCATTTCACTTCTTGCACCAGTTTACATGAAAAAGAGTATACATTGGCTCTTATTTCAGAGTGTGTCATAGATTAAATGAAATCATGATTATAATTAATCTGACAAAATGAAGCCTGGGTAAAGGGGTGTGGCTCAGTTGGTGGGTGCAGTGCATGCCTGGCCTGCTCATGGCTCTGAACTCAATCTCTAGCAATGTATGAACTCAGTGTAGTGGCATGCTTAGTGGCACTCCTGTAATCCTAGCACTCGGGGGGGGGGGGTGGCAAGGATTCAGAAGTTCAAGGCCAGCCTGGGCTGGAGACACTGCGAAATTAGTGATATTTAGTAGTTAGCTGTAAAGCACACTGGGCCTGGGGCTTCAGGTAGCATTCCGTCTGTCCTCTTCCTATGTGGGGTCATCACTGTCTGCCAAGGCTCAACTCGCTGGCCATGGGGCTCAGTAGTTGCTACTTAAATCCTCCAAGTGGCCGGCCCCATCACCACCTGCCTGGAGAGCTGGAGCCCAGAGTGCTCCTCTTCGTATACCCGTATTTCTTCTGAGAGGACGATTGTATCAGCTCCCTGTCCCCACTGCCTCCAGATCACTGCCTTGGATACAAAGACTGGACCTTCTGGCCTGGGCCAGTTGCCAATGGTTTCCTAGGAACTGCTCAGGTAGCTGTGCCTTGCTCCTTACCTGGTCTTGCTACTTCTGGGCTCACTCTAAGACACACACACACACACACACACACACACACATCCATCACACACGCACACACATGCATGTGTGCACATACACACATGCACATGCGTGTGCACATGCATACACACACGTCCATCACACATGCACACACACACCACCTGACCTCTGCTGCTTCAGCTTTGGGCCCCAAGTTGCCAGGACGACCTAGTAAACAGAGGTGCATTTAGGAAAGTCAACTGGAGGATGATAATTTTAGCAAGAGTTCCTGGCACCTTGGAGGTCATCAGCGGAGAGCTGGCTGGGTGTGGCCAAGTGGGGCTGGGCAGCCAACCCCTCAGCAGGGTAGATGTGCTGTGAGAGGCACCTTGAGATTGCAAACCCCGTGAACCATCTCAGGATTCCCCTACCCACCCGTGACAGCAATCTTTACTTGAGGTCCCCAGACTCCCCTGAGCACAAGCCACAGGCTTGCCATCTGGGGGCTCTCAACGTCCCTTCTCCCCTCTGAAAGTCATCACAGAGTTACTGTTTTTCCCCTTTCACCACTTGCAAGCTGTGTGACCCGTGTAAGTGGCGTGAGCCTCTCTGAGCTGAGCTCCCTCGCCTGCAAAACGGGCACATTAGGCTCTTTCCTCAGTGTTAAGGATAAAGTAAAACTGGCTTTTAAAGCATTTTCCCACAGGACTGACTCAAGGAAAGGGCTCCTGTTACTGCCTGCCCCACTAGAACCTCTGCCGTCAGCCACGTGATGCCACAAATATTTGCTGAGCACCTACAGTGGCCTAGGCCATGTGCCAAGCAGTTGTAATTCAGGCTATGTAGGCAAATGGGCAAACATCCTCCCCTCTGGAGCACTCCAGTGAAAACAAACACAGCCAATGAGGTTGGGCCGGCTGGTGATCGGGCCAGGAGAAAGAAAGGGACTAGAGAGGAATTGCAGTATCTTAACTAGGTGGTGACAGGGCCTCATGGATGATGTAGCGTGTGAGTAGGGTGTGAAGGCAGAGAGGGAGCTTTCCATGTGTGTATCAGGGAACGGATGAGGGTAGAGGAATGACCAGGGCGAAGGCCCTGAGGTGGAGAGCGCCACTTGGGTGTTCAAGGCCAGTGTGGCTGGAGCCAAGAAGAGGAGCAAAAAAAAAAAAAAAAAAAGAAAAGAAAAAGAAAAAGAGATGAGGTCATTTTTGTCAAAGTGTGAAACACACTTAGATGAAATAGATGAATCATAAAAATCTAACCCTTCTCTGTTTCTCTAAAGTTCTTCAGCTGGTGCAATTTTGCTCTTTGGCGACCTTGGCAAGATCACCACTGGTAGCTGATTCTGGCACCTCATAGGTCTAGAGGGCGCTGCTAACTGTCAGGCCACAGAGAGCCTCCCCTCAACATTGGCCCTGCCCCAAAGTGTCAGAGGACACCCAGGCCTGAGACGGGTGAGGGATGCCACACATCCAATACCACTAGGAAACAGCACTGGGGTTCGCACCGCAACCCACGGTTCCCAGTGGGAAATGGAGGGAATGCTTGAAGATGGGACAGGCTGGAGGGCATAGAGCAGGCTAGCTGACCTCTCTGAGCCTCAGTTTCCCTGTGTGTAGAACTGGTGCAACGGGACTATGGGGCACCAACAGTGAGTGACCAGCCTTGTTGGGGGCACATGCCATTCCCCATTGGAGGCTGTGCTCTTACTCCCCACAGGGCTGTGCATTGGCCTTGGGGTAGCAATTGGCCCAGCTTTGGAACTGGCTGTGATTTGGATGGGTGTGGATTGAAGTCACCAGGGAAGTCCCAGCAGAGGGCAAGAGGGAAGAAACAGGGAGTGGGCCCAGGAGGCCTTGGGTCACCAGCTGAGCTGAATGAACACAGAGCCTAAAGCGAGGTCAGAGAGACACAGAGAGCCGAGCTCCACTTGGCTCTGAACCCTTGGCCTTGACAACCCCCACTCCCACCCCCACCATTAGTCTGGAAAACCTGCTTACAGAGGCACATGGCCTCCCGGCCACTGGGGCCTGCCCCAGGCTGACAAACCAGGCCCTGGCTGGGGTCGCAGACATGCAGATGGTCACAGGACTCCCCCAGCCGCCGCGCACACACTCGACAGCAGCCACAGCCATCCAGCACCAGGGGCACCCCCGGTGGGCACTGGGGTGGTGTCCAGGGACAAGTACAGGACGCTGGGCACAGCTGGGCACACACCTGAGGAGACAGAGACCTCACTTAGCTTTGACTATCACGGCAGGTATTGAGACTTTCACCACCAGTCACTTCGTGGCCAAATCAGACAGCATGGGATCCGTAGCTTGGCCTTGGGGTCACACAGAACCAGCCTTGAACCAGGGCCATCTGAGGGTGTTCCTAAGAGGAAGCATGACACTGTGCTCTGGAGTGAGAACCCCAGGCCAGAGTTTCAGCTCTAGGCTCTGCCATGTTGGTGGAGTTCCCTGAGAGTTCCTTGAGTTCTCCAAACCTGGCTTTCCTCACGTGTAAAAGAAAGGAGGGATGATGTCACTAACCCCTGAGCATGGGTAGGTCAGCCATACGGTTTTTTTCGGCGGGGGGGGAGGGGGGTACACATGTATGTGTGGTGTGCACATGTATGTGTGTAAATGTGAAGAAATCACCACCCCACGGCTGCCTCTGTCTTTATCATTACCCAGCTCTCTCTCTCTCTTTTTAGACAAGGCCTCTCACTGTGCCTGATGATCACCAATTGGCTAGGTTGCCAAGTGAACCCTGATGACCTGTCCATCTCTGCACCATCAGCACTGGGGGTACAGGTGTGCCCCACTGTGCCTGGCTGTTGTGTGCAGGTGCTGGGAACCGATCTTGGGTCCTCACGCTTGCACAGCAAGCCATTCACCCACCCACTGAGCCGTCTCCCCAGCCTCCTGAGTGTGGTTGACGCTGGTGGTCATCTTTGCTCATCACAATGGGGGCTAACCTAGGAACTAACCGGAAGGCAAGAGCGAGAGCCTGAGGAGTGAGAAGGGAAGCCAAGACTTCCTGGGTGAGTGCTTACCCTCAGGGTGAAGAAATCATACAGAACGTGGAATTTCCTGGTCTCGGCACAGCCCAACACATTTCCCAGCCCTGAGTGCATGTCAGATCAGCCAGGAAAGGGAAAATACAGATTCCCAGGCCACCAGGACTCAACTAGAAGTCACAGAGGCAGGATCTGCACTCTACTTAATAAGCTATCTAGAAGTTTCTAGCTTCAGCTAGATTCACAGACTTTCTGGCACAACCCAGCCTAACTCCCCACCCCCACACCTCCATCCCATCCCCATTCCCCACCTCTCTGCACAGATGGGGAAATTGACTCCAAAGGGGGAAAAGTGATTGCCCATAGCCAGATCTGGGAACTGTGCCAAGACCACCTCTCTGATGTGGACTCGTGGCCCCAGACTGTAGCATGATTAAAAAACCCAGAGACAGAAATTGGGGTTCAACCTGAAGGTCAGAAAAGCAAAGCAGCCAGCCACAAACTCTTACCTTGACCTCAGTCCGAAAATGTCGATCCAGCCTCCAGGAATCTCGGAATGAGACTGTGAGTGAGAGCTGTCTCCTCCTGTTTTATATTCCTCTCTAGTGCTGGGATTAAAAGCATGCACCACTACCGTCCGATTTCTATGGCAAACTAGTGTAGCTACTGAGATTAAAGGTGTGTGCCACCGCTGCCTGGTCTGTAAGGCTGATCAGTGTGGCTGTTTTACTCTCTGATCTTCAGGCAAGCTTTATTTACTAAAATACAAATGAAATGTCACTACACCAGAGAAGCAGACTTCTTCTGGAACAGGCAAAATCCTAACTAGGGGCTCAATACCCATTCATTGCAGGGCCAAGACTTCCCCCAAAGACACAACTGTGCCTCCCACCCAGGACAAAAATACCTAGATGAAGTGTCAGATGCCATGGGCTTCCTAGAGGGTGGGGACCACAAGGGAGGTACCACTCAAGATGCTCCTGACTGTCTGCCCCAGCAGTGGAGGTCACTCACTCTTTAGCAGAGTAGATGGTCTTATGTGGAGGATTTGTGATTTAGGAAGAGAAAACTAAAGACCCCAAACCTCCTGATTGGCCCAAAGAGGCAGTGATCCCTTTACCTAAGGTGGGAGGGGCATCCTGTCCTCTGCCCCTGGACCCAGAGTCCCAAAACCCTGCTTTCCAGGACCCGCAGTTCTCACTGTGACCAGCAGGGGCCGCCACAGAGTAGCTGCCTGTCTTTGGCCAAAGGCTCCCACCTAACGCAGGGTACTCTGCAGAATTTCAGGTTCCAAAGGGTTCTAGGACCAGCAGTCTCTAGGAGCTTATAAAGAACACACACTGTCACCTCTCCAAGCCTTCTGTGTAACCTCAATATGGGATATAATACATTCTGGGATAATAATCACTTGGAGCGGGCCTGTGAGGAAAGAGGAGGGACTTCCTTGGCTGACTAGGACTGGCTGAGCAGCAAATAAACCTTATACTGAGCCCCAGGCCGTCTGCAGGCCCTCGGTAGCTCCCAGCTTCTCCAGGTCCTGACCCCCAGCACAACCCACTAGTGATACTGGTTACTCTGGTGCTGTGTGGACAAGCTGTCTGTGTAACACTCTTCTGGGAGCTTGGGTAGCTTGCCTGGTTTAAAGATGATGAACTAACACTTGGGAGACCGAGGCAGGAGAATTGCCTCAAGTTGGAACTCAGCCTGAGCTATACAGTGAGTTCCAGGCCAGATGGGGCTACAGAGGCTGCTGGTTTAAAAAATGAAGTCCAAAACAATAATGGCAAAACAGGTCAAAAGCAAGAAGTGATTACCTGGTGGATAGGACCAGAATGGAGGTTTCTGGGAAGCCAGAGCCCAGACTTAACTCTTGTGCCTACCCGTTACCCTCTAGGGGCTCTTCTATTAGCAGCTCAGCCTCTGCCTCGGTTTACTCGTTTGTTAAAGGGTAGTGACAAGGCAGGGCACGTGTTCTTGCCTGGTCTATGGAAGAGGTACCCCCGCCATCCTCCGGCCCCCTCCTCCCCTATGCCCTTGCTAACCATCATGTCCCCACGTTCATGCTGTCCCAACAGAGTTTCACTGTTTTCAGGGAACTGAAAACAGTGCCAGTCCAGAGCCAGGAGCCCGCAGCCCGCCTGGAAGACCTGGAACTCACTCCTGCCCCCGTGAACTCACTCCTGCCCCCGTGAAGGATGTAGCTTCACAAACTCCCCATGGCTGCATCCCTGGGTTTCTGTGCCAGGTGCCAATCACCTTGCCGGGACCAGGAGGGATGGCCTCACAGATGCCACTCCAGTGGCGAATCCAGGTCTCTCTTCCTCGGTCTCTCAGAGCCCCTCTCCCTCCCTGGAGCCCAGGAGACGAAGTCACCCACTCCAGCATCTTGTTCTGCCCATCCTTTCCAAGACTGGAAGCCGGCTGGTTCTGACCTTGTCAGGGAGACCTCTTGGGGCCCCAGAATCATGTTAGTGTGAAGCATTGCCCAGGTTGGGGTGGGAGGTCTCCTCAGAGCATGTCTGTCCCAGGCTCCAGCATGCTACTCGTCTATTGTTCTTTGCTGTGTGACTTTGGGGCAATTGCTCACCCTCTCTGAGTCTCATTTGACTAAAAGAGGAAAACATCTTATAAGAATGTTGTGAGTGGGCGGAAAAGTGGAACTATACACAAGTCTGTTAAAAGTGTCCCACATGACACTGAGGGACATTACCCACAGAGATGTCTCCTGTTCTCTCTGACCAGGGTCAGAGGGTCACCGACCACCCGAGGGCCAGCACTCTGTGCTTTGCAGTCGGACCCCAGCATCCATCCCTGCCCTGGTTATGCAACTCTTACATCTGATTTGCTCTCTGCGGAGGAGACTGGGGTCCCTGCCTGACCACTGTCCTCTTCCGGACACCCGTCTTGGCTCGGGGCCCGCACTACTCTTTACAGAGCAATTCTCCTCACTGATCTCCCCAGAGGATCCTTGTACCCATTCCGCTGAGGCCGAGGCTCAGAAAGGGAAGGACACGTGCCTGAGTTCACACAGCAGAACTTGCAAGGAACGACTGCCTGAGCCCAGGGAGGACCAGACTGTACCCAGTGTAGGGTCCCACCAAGGGTCCTCTTGTAACCACATATCCGTCCACCCATAATTCTACTTTAAAAGACCAGGATCCCTTACCATTGAGGGTAGGCAGAGGAAGGAGATGGCCAGAAGATGGGTCAGTGGGGTGCTCCTCATGTCACCGTGTCCCTCGGGAAGCCAGCTTCAAACCTGGGAGGCAATACCTGAGTCTTTATTCCTGTAAGGTTCTACTAGGTAGAGAGAGAGAGAGAGAGAGAGAGAGAGAGAGAGAGAGAGAGAGAGAGAGGAGACACATAGACAGATGGACAGACAGTCACTCACA